>NC_082712.1:70738125-71041683 GCF_030144855.1 Hypanus sabinus
GACTAATAATACAGCCTTAGCACGGCATGATATGAGTCAGGCCATTAATGTCATTGTGGTGAACTACATATACCTGTTTGGACACGCCCCTCTGTTGACTGCTTCTGTGGTTCCTCCCACAGACCCCTGTATAAAGGCGATTGGAGGCACTGCTCCCCCCTCAGTCTCCAGGATGTTGTGTGGTGGTCTCTTGCTGCTAATAAAAACCTATTGTTTGCCTCCCATCTCCGAGAGTTATTGATGGTGCTTCAGTCAGCTTCGCTGAAATAATGGCAATACACACAGAAACCCTTCAAAATCAATTAGCATCGGACCTTTTGTTGGCTGGAGAGGATAGTACTTGTGTTACCATTGCCCAGGAGTGATACATGTTAACACTGATATGTCTGACAATATCACCAATTTAACTGCGCACATCCAAGTTGAAGCTGATAAAGTTAGGTGATTGAGAAAGAGCTGCACTAAAATCCATCCTCACCTTACTGATCATTTAACTGGCTTCACTCTTTACTCAGGCAATGTGGCAAATCCATTGTGCAGTGGGTAATGGGAGGTGCTTTCTTGTTATTTGTCAAATTCCTTTTAATTTGTTGTCTGAGATTGTTCTGTAGAATGTTAGCCCACAGAGCAGCAGCCTCCATCATGATAGTACAGCTAATCGCCCCTGACAAAACTCACAGAGGTTCAGAGACTCAGTGCTATTGAAATTCTGTATAATTTATGCTGTCCTCTGCAGGGCAAAGAGGAAGGAGTGTGGAAATTGCAGTAAGGCAAAGATAGCCTGGGGCATTTGTAGTCAAGTTGGGCCTTTGAAGTGAGACTGCCAGAGACACCTCTGCTTACTACAGACCAAATAGTCTGCGGCAATATGTACTCAAGCCAAACGATTGAGGCCACTGCAGTGAGAAAGGTCTTCATAAAACATAACATTACCTTAGAGACAAAAGGCAGTGTTGGAGAAAGACAAGGTAACAGAAGGATGTGAAAAAACTAAGGTCTAAGATCCCAAAAACTAAGGGTCTATTGTCATTACTAACTTCAAAATATCATCGGCTATCCACTTGGTGTTTTGATTGACTTTTAACTCTATTGACCTTACTTGGGTAGTGGGGTAGAGATACATCTCTACCAAAGCAGATGTAAAGTGCTTCTTCACTCCATTAGCCTGCAGATCACCCTTGGGAAAGGTGTAGCACCTGCTTAGACCCAGGATCAGTGTCATATGAAGCCACGGGAGTGGTTTGTGGATGGTCAAAATAGCAGCTGGGGCACATCATAAGTCCTGGTTTTGAAATCAGTGATGCCAGGCAGACAATCTCTGAAGATAATGGCTTGGGTCACCCATCCTATAAAGACTGCACAGATGAAGGCAATGGCAAGCCACTTAAGTAGACAAATTTGCCAAGAACAATCATGGTCACGGAAAGACAATTATCGTCTATGTCATACAACATGGCATATAGCAAATGAACGATTGCCCTTACTAACTTCGAAACATCATCAACTGTCCGCTTGAAGTTGTGATTGACTTTAACAACTCTTGAGAATGGCAACTGATCTTGTGAGTAAGGAATTTAAACATATAGTTTACAATCATCAATAAATGTAACTGATAAGCTAATTCTGTATAAAAACAACAGTTTACTCTTTTGAGCAATGGCCAATCACTGATCTGAAGTGTAAGAAGACGTAGATCACTCAGGTTCACCGATTGAGTGCATAATCAGTGATTCGCAGCAGTTTAGTGTTTTTGAGCATCAGCCAATCAGTGAACCAAAGCATGAGAAGATGTAACTCACTCATGTTCACCTAATGAGTTCATAAGGCATTGATTCATGGTTTTCTGAGCAGTGGCCAATCAGAAAATATTAAAATAAAGTGGGAGCGAGCAGAGTGGCCTTTGTTGGAGTGGACAGTGTTAGAGAGGGGAGTTTTGAACCATCGGCAAGGAGAGGCTTGAGTGAAAGAAAGCAAAAAAGCTGGAGGTAGAGTTTTTCCTCAGTTTGTTTATTGTTTTCTTCCTTTGTATTTGCACAGCTAGAACAGTAGGGATGCCAGGCAGGGTAGTTGAATGCTCCCCCTGTGAGATGTGGGAAGGTAGGGAGACTTCCAGTGTCTCTGAAGACTGTACCTGCAATAAGTGCATCCAGCTGCAGCTTCTAACACTCCGTGTTATGGAATTGAAGTTGGAACTGGATGAACTCCACATAATTTGAATGGCAGAATGGTGATCGATAGGACATACAGAGAGGTAGTTACACCCAAGATGTAGGATACGGGAAACTGGATGACATTCAGGAGGGTGAAAGGAGTTTAATGGCCAATGCAGAGCACCCCTGTGGACATCCCCCTCTACAATAGATATACAACTTTGGATATTCTTAGGGGGATGAACTAGCAGAGGAAAGTCACAGCAAACAGGTCTCTGGCACTGAGACTGGTGCTGTGACTCAGAAGGGAAAGGGGAAGAAGAGACGAGCAAATTGTGATAGGGGATTCATTGCGTTAGGGGAACTGACAGGAAGTTCTGTTTATGAGAACATGATTCCCAGATGGTATTTTGCTTCCTGAGTGCCAGGATCCAGGATATTTCAGATCATGTCCTCACTACTCTTAAGTAGAACGGTGAGGACCTAAAGGTTGTGGTCCATGTAGGTATCAATGACATAATTAGAAAGAGTGACAAAGTTCTGCAAAGTGAGTTCAGGCTGTAAGGTGCTAAGTTAAAGGGCAGGATGGCCAGGGCTGTGATCTCGTGATGGATACCCATTCCACATGCTAGGGAAGCCAGGGGTAGGAAGATCATACAGGTTAACATGTGGCTAAGGAGTTGATGCAGGAGGGACAGCATCAGATTTTTGGCTCTTGTCAGTGAAGGTGGGGCCTGTACAAAAGGGATGGTTTGCACCTGAACTGCAGGGGGGTAATTTCCTAGTAGGAAGGTTTGCTAAGGCTCAACGGGATACAGGGTGGGGGTGGGCTTAAACTAGAGCTGCATGGGGTTGGGAACCAGAATGCCAGAACAGAGAGTGGAATGGTGATGGAGACAGATGTTAAGACATCAGACAAAGTCAGAAATCAAAAAGTTGAGCACAGCGTAACTAATGTCCTGAAGTGCATACTGCATATTTCAATGCATGAAGTACTGTAAAAAAGACAGATGAGCTCAGGCCATGGATCAACACATTGAATTATGATACTACAGCCATTAGTGAGACTTGGTTGCAGGAGGGGCAGGATTGTCAGCTTAATATTCCGTATTATCATCAGGATAGACTGAAGAACTCGTCAAGTGAGGATCTATGGGTGAAAATGAGGAATAAGAAAGGTATTACTAAGTTAATAGGGCTATATTATTCAAAACCCAACAGTCTGTGAGATTTAGAGGAACAAACTTGTAGACAGATCACAGACTGTTGCAAGAAACACAAGGTTGTTATAGTAGGTGATTTTAACTTTCCACATATTTACTGGAACTCCCATACTGTAAAATGACTAGATGAGATGGAATTTGTCAAACGCATGCAGGAAGGTTCACTTTATCAGTATGTAGAAGTCCCAACAACAGACTGTGTGATACTTGAGCTGCTATTAGGGATTGAGATAGGGCAGATGACGGAAGTTTGTGGAGGGGTAGGTACATAGATGGTAGGGGTATGGAGGCTATGGTCTGGGAGCAGGATAATGGAAGTTTGTGTTTTAAGTGGTTCAGAACAGACTAGATGGGACTAAAAGCCTGTTTTTGTGCTGTACTTTTCTATGATTCCATGGCTTTATGACATCAGAGCAGTGAGGGCCAAAGGACCATTCTGTTCTTCTTGTGCACAAGAAAATAAAAAGAATGCCTGTGTCATAACAGAGCACGTGCTCTGGGCCCAGTTATTTTAGTTATTTTAGTTATTTTATCATTGGTGATGACAGTTACTACGACACTTCAGCTCACTGCACATATGCCTATCACCATGCCTACCCTTACTAATCCTACTTGCAAACATTAGTTCCATATTTTTCCAGGGCTAACTAATGTTTTGTGCAACTGTAACAGGTTGTTCCAACTAATGAATCCAGTGTCTTGGCCAATGAATGACAGCATGTCACTTGTCTTCAGCCCCACCCTTCATTACCAATTTTCACGTAACTATGTACTTGTATCCCAAGGACTGTCTGTTCAACAATACTCCCCAGGGTCCTGTCATTCATCATGTATGTCCTGTCCTGCTTTAACTTTCCAAAATACATTATCTCATACTTCAGTGTGCTAAATTCTATCTTCCATATACTTGCTGACTTTACCAGTTGATCTATGTTCTATTGTAACTTTGGACAACCTTCTTCATTGTCCACTCTACCATCAATTTTAGTGTCACCTGCAAGTTTACTATTCATGTGACCAACATTCAAATGCAAATCAGTAAAATATATGACAAAAAATAGAGAACCCAGGATTAACTTAATTGCATCTTGTAACAAAGGGTGGTTGATGAAGGTAGAGCTGTAGGTGTTGCCTACATGGATTTTAGTTAGGCGTTCCTTATGGCTCAATGAAAAGATTAAGGTTCATAGGATAAATCCATGGTGAATTGTCCTTTTGGATTCAGAATTGCCCTTTGCCCATAGAAGACAGAGGGACTTACTCTGTGATTAGTTGCATTTCATGGATATCTGTACTAAGACCTCTGCTATTTGTAGTGTAAATAGTGTAGATGAACTGGGTGAAAATACATGTCAGTGGATTAGTAAGTTTGCAGATGATATGAAGGTTGGTGGTGCTATGGATAGAACAGATGGCCAACAAAGAGACAGGCAGACAGACAGACATACTTTATTGATCCCGAGGGAAATTGGGTTTCGTTACAGTCGCACCAACCAAGAATAGTGTAGAAATATAGTAATATAAAACCATAAATAATTAAATAAAAACAACTAAATTATTCCAAGTGGAAATAAGACCAGGACCAGCCTATTGGATCAGGATGTCTGACACTCCGAGGGAGGAGTTGCAAAGTTTGATGGCCACAGGCAGGAATGACTTCCTATGATTCTCAGTGTTGCATCTCGGTGGAATGAGTCTCTGGCTGAATGTACTCCTGTGCCTAACCAGTACATTATGGAGTGGATGGAAGACATTGTCCAAGATGGCATGCAACTTGGACAACACCCTCTTTTCAGACACCACTGTCAGAGAGTCCAGTTCCACCCCCACAACATCACTGGCCTTACGAATGAGTTTGTTGATTCTGTTGGTGTCTACTACCCTCAGCCTGCTGCCCCAGCACACAACAGCAAACATGATAGCACTGGCCACCACAGACTCATAGAACATCCTCAGCATCATCCGGCAGTTGATAAAGGACCTCAGTCTCCTCAGGATGTAGAGACGGCTCTGACCCTTCTTGTAGACAGTCTCTGTGTTCGTTGACCAGTCCAGTTTATTGTCAATTCGTATCCCCAGGTATTTGTAATCCTCCACCATGTCCACACTGATCCCTTGGATGGAAACAGTAAGTGTGATTTAGATACTTTGCAGAAATGGTTAGGAAAATGGTAGATGGAATTCAACCCAGCCATATGTGAAGTGTTGCACCTTGGTAGGTCAAATGTAAAGAGACAGTATACTTTAAGGGCAAAACACTTAACAGTGTTGATGAGCAGAGGGATCTTGGGGTCTTGGTTCATAGCTCCCTGAAAATGGCTACACAGGTTGATATGTATGGTGGTTAAGAAGGCATATGACCTGTTTTCCTTTATTAGTCAAGCCACTGAGTTCAAAAATCAGGAACTTATATTACAGCTTTAGAAAACTCTAGTTATGTTGATCTGAAGTGATGCATGCAGTTCCAGTCACCCTATTATAGGAAGGATGCCGAGGCTTTGGAGACAGAACAGAAGAGATTTACCATGTCACTGCCTGGGTTTGAGGGCATGTGCTTTTACAAGAGGTTAGACAAGCTTGAGTTATTACTTACAGACTGTCAGAGGCTGAGGGAAAATCTGATAGAGGTTTATAAGATTATGAGACACACAGATAGAGTAGACAAGCAGTATATTTCTCCCAGGATTGAAATTTCTTATACCAAAAGGCATGCATTTAAGTTGAGAAGAGATAATTTTAAAGGAGATATGAGAGGCAAGTTCTTACACAGAGTGTGCTGAGTGCCTAGAATGCATTACCTAGAGTTGTGATAGAGGCAGATACATTAGGTACATGAATGTGTTGAAAATTCAGGGATAAGGACATTGTGTAGGAATAAAGGATTAGCTTAGTTGGCAATTTGATTACTAATTTAATTGATTTGGTGTAACATTGTGGGCCAAAGGGCCTTTTCCTTTTCTGCACTGCTCTGTGTTCATGTTCTATGTCCTAACTTTGTCAGCATTCATCAGTGATGCAAAAGATTACATAGCATGATCAAAAAATAAAAGGAAAGTTCCCTCCAATGTCCTGGCTAACACTTAGCATAAATGTAGATTATCTGCTCTTTGCAATTCTATTGCTTGTGGAGTTTGCTTTGTGAAAATTGACTGCTTTCTTTTTCTAAATTACAGCAATTGAGTAACTACACTTGAAAATCTGCTTCATTGAATATAAAAAAATAGTAAATCCTGACATCATGAAATTCTTATATAATCTCTAATTTTTTTTCTTGTATGTGTCCACTGATTACTTTCAATGATTGTCCACACTTAGTGGGTAAGTACAGAACACTCAGAACACTATGAGCCCTTGCTATTTAATAAAGCTAATCTGAACAAGGTCCCTTATGACCTTGAATACTCTCGCCAGTCAAGAAACTGGGATTTTACAATGAATTTCAATGAACTAAATGGGCTTAGCGCTTGAACACTTCTAAAGATCCTTTTTTTGTTCCACAGTTGTTATTCTGACAGTTTGATCAAGTGAAATATGTGAATATTCTTATTGTCTGGTTTCATTAATATTTCTCTTCAGGAGAGAGTGCTGTGGTGAGTAAATGGTTTATAATGCCAAAGGGATATATTAATACCATTTTTCTCCCCTTTCCTTTTATTGAAGTCGAATACGATCTTGGCAAATAAATAATATGGTTATTGTGGAGTATCTTAGGAGAATGCTTCTCCTGATTTGCCAAAAATCTTTGAAAATTATTTTCACTTCTCTGTAGATATTTGTACTTTCTGAAATGGAATTAAATTTTATTACCTCCAAACTGATGAATGTTATTTTAATGGTTTTCATCTTTGCCTCGACTGTGACCTATAAAATATACTTTTTAACCACGACCTCCTAACTTCAGCTATCTTTGCATTATATTCCTGTGACTTTTTCAGTTTCATGATTGGAATGTGAAGTACCTTGTCCCATCAAAACACAAATATTAAATCCTTACAGAGTGCCAGACAATATCATTTCCTTCAGATTGAAATCAAGAATTTTCCTTCTCTGTATCAAATATTTATTTGCCTCCATTATTTACACTTTAATTTATGGAAATTTCCTTAGGAGTGTGCTTTCTCAGGGATGACTTATTTCAACAGCCAGTTTTGAAGTGACTCATGAAGACAAAATGGAAACCACAGAAGAGTGCCAGTCTACTAGGTAATATACAATACTTGAAGTGAGATGTATCAGAGGAGCAAAGACTGAAAAATAGCTGCGGCATTGATGCAGCCTTGCCTGGCACAGATTTATCTGGAGGTTGGCTCTCTTGTGGATCCAATGGTTAGAATGATGCTTCGATGACGAAGCCATTCTGAGAGCAGCCTAATTTAGTAAAATGCTGTATATAATCATTTTGCTGTTTGTACACTTTGCTCTTGTTAGCGTGTACTGATTGACAGCAGTAGTTCAACTTCTGCAAATTTCCTCTAGTTTCAAGAGGATTTGTTTCACTCAGGCTTTATGGGACCAATGTAGAATCCATTCTGTCTATGTCTCTCAACATCCAATGGCTGAAGAGGATTCAGGGTTTCAGTCAGTTACCTTTCTTTGTTTTTTTATCAAATTTTTCTTTGCCCAATTCAGCTTCAGTATTTTACAGTAAAAAAGTTGATGTGTATTGTTGTATCTGGTGGATTTTAACTTCATGCACATGCCAGCACTTCAGTAGCATTTCATTCTTGAATGTTTTGGTAGGGTAGATGGTGGAGCTGATGTTTCTCTTGGTTCGCAGATTTAGAGTACTCGTTCTCCATTCAGAATAGAGCTGAGAAGAAATTTCTTCATTGAGAGAGTAGTGAATTTTTAGAACTTCTATCCAAAAATCAGTGGAGGCTCAGTCACTAAATATATTCAAAATTGTTGCATCTTTATATATCAAGGAATCAAAAGAAATAATATTAGCGCACTGAAGGAGAACTGAGATAAAAGTGAGCCATGATAAAACGGAATGGTATAGTGGAGAGGGGGAGACGATGGATCCTCTGTTTCTTCTTATGTTCTTACATTCTTAGTTATTACTTGCAGCTAATCTGACCATGATGTCCTGACCAATATCTACTGCTCAATGAAACTCACTAAAATATATCATGAGATCACTTTGCTATTTTGAAACTTCTGCTGTTTGCAAGGTAACCATTGCATTTCCAACATTCTATCAGTAACTCTCCGAGACATCCAATGGTTGAGGAAGATGCTAGATCTTTAAAAATCAGATTATTTTAGGGTTAATTATGGCTCAACATGTAAGTGTACAAGTAGGTTTCCATTGGATTTGCAATATTAAAGCTCGATCCCAGTCGATTTGCCCATTTCAAAATCTATACTTCAGAGATCTCTCAGATTTGAAAGCTAATGTAACATTTTACATGGCTGCCAAGGACTCAATTACAAACAAAAAGATAAGTAAGGTGATTCCTTTTACCTCTCAATTTTTAAACAAAATGTTTTCTTGGAATCACTCATCAAAACATGCTTCCCTGAAGAGAAAAAATATATCATGGAATGATTTAGTATGACTGCTCATTTTAAAAACTAGTTTTATGAAAATTTTAAAGAGTTCTTGAAATGCCAGTGTGAGTTCTTTCACACAAAACAGTTGAGTTTATAATGAAGCTGATTGCGTTCTTTTTCTGCATGGAGCCATTCATCAAGGAAATGATACAGAATATTTGAAAACAAAGAACATTCTCTGTGGTAAAATTATTGTAATAGAGTAACACAGAGGTCTTTGTCTCCAGAACCATTCCTGCGCTCTTCACTCCAACCGTGCATGATCAATACTCAGCAAAGTCCTCAGCTTCTTCCCCTTTTACATTTCACCTTCATAAATTCCAAGCCTGACATAATGCTGAAACCTTCTTCTGCTGGTTCTGCCTCTGAGCTCATTCATAGAACATAGAACAGTATAACACAGGGCTTTGCTAAACTAGTTAAGCTAATGACAACTAATCCCCTCTGCCAGGCCATTCTCCATGTCCTTCCAATTTCTGTAAAGTCATATGCTTATTTAAGAAGCACTTAATTGCCCCAATTGCATCTGCCTCTAATACCACACCTGGCAGCACATTCCAGGCTTTCACCACTCCAAGAAAACTTGCTCCATGCATCTCCTTTGAGCTTCGCTTTTCTCAACTTAAGCGTTGTGCAGGATTGTGTTCAATTCTGGTCACCTCATTATAGGAAGCTATGGAGAGGGTGCAGAGGAGATTTACCAGGATGTTGTCTGGTTTGGAGAACAAGTCATATGAAGCAAGGTTAGCAGAGCTGGGACTTTTCTCTTTGGAGTGTCAAAGAATGAAGGGGGACTTGATAGAGGTCAACAAGATTATGAGAGGCATAGATAGGGTCGATAGTCAGTACCTGTTTCCCAGGGCTCCAATAGCAAACACCAGAAGGCATATGTACAAAATTAAAGGAGGGAAGTTTAGGGGAGACATCAGGGGTAAGCTTTTTACACAGAGGGTTGTGAGTGCCTGGAATGACTTGCCAGGGATGGTGGTGGAGGCCAAAACATTAGGGGTATTTAAGAGCCTCTTGGACAGGCACACAGATGAAAGAAAAATGGAGGGTTATGGGGTAGAGTCGGTTTAGTACTTTTGTTTTAAGGATTATATGGGTTGGCACAACATGGAGGGCTGAAGGGCCTGTACTGTGCTGTAGTGTTCTATGGTTCTATGGACTCACAAGTCCCTTTGCACCTCTGATTTTTAACATTTTTGCTTCATTTTGAAAATACCGCACTCCTTTATTGGTTCTACCAAAGTGCAGGTCCATGCACTTCCCTATATATTATATTCTACCTGCCACTGCTTCATCCATTCCCCAATCTGTCTAAGTCTTTCTGCAGACAGCTCACTTCGTCAACTCCACCTGCCCCTCTGCCTATCTTTGTATCATCTGCAAACTTGGCCATAAAACCATTAATTCATCCAAGTCATTGGCATATAAAATGAAAAGAAGCCATCTCAACACCAACCAATGCAGAACACCACTAGCTACCAGCAGCCAACCCAAAAATGCCAGTCTTATTTCCATCCTCTGAAGATCCAAATAAACAGCATCCTTTGCCTATCCTACATGTTATTTCCTCAAAGAATTCCAACAGATTTGTCAAGCAAGATTTACCCTAAAGAAATCCATGCTAACTTTGGCCTGTTTTATCATGTGCCTCCAAGTATGCCAAAACCTTGTGCTTAATAATAAACTCCAACATCTTTCTACCCACGATGTCAGATTAATTGGCCTATAATTTTCTTTCTTCTGCCTCCCTCCTTCTTAAAGAATAATGCGACGTCTGAAAATTTCCAGTCCTCTGGAACCATTCTAGAATGTTCTGATTCTTGAAAGATCACTACTAATGCCTCCTCAATCTTTGTAGCGACCTCTTTCAGAACCCTGTGTTGTAGTTCATCTGGTTAAGGTGACTTATTTACCTTCAGCCTTTTCAGCTTCCCAAGCACCCTCTCCTTAGTAATAGCAATGGCAGACACTTCTGCCTCCTGACACTCTCACATTTCTGCCATTCTGCTAGTGTCTTCCACAGTGCAGACTGACACAAAATACTTAATAAGTTCATCTACTATTTCTGTGCCCCAGTTACTACTTCCCCAGTGTCATTTTCCAGTAGTGTCTCATTTTCATGTCTCTTTTACTCCTTATATATCTGAAAGCATTTTTTGTAACCTCTTTTATATTATTAGCTAGCCTACCTTTATAGTTAATTTTTTTCTCTCTTTATGGCATTTTTGCTGTTTTCTGTTGATTTTTTAAATCTTCCCAATCCTTTAACTTCCCACTATTTTTTGTTCTATGTTATACCTTCTCTTTTGTTCTTTTGCTGTTTTTGACTTCCCTTGCCAGCCTCATTTGCTTCATTCCTCCTTTGGAATACTTCTTCATCTTCAGCACCATTCATTGGTGTTCTGCCATCATTCCTGGTAGAGTTCCCTTGCAATCAACATTGGCCTGCTCCTCTTTCATGCTGCTGTAATTCCCTTTACTCCACTGATTCATACATCTACCTTTAGCTTCTCCCTCTGAAACTGCAAAGTGAAATCTATCATATTATAGTCACTGTCTCCTAAGAGTTCCTTTACCTTAATCAATTCTGGGTCATTACATAACACCCAATCCAGAATTGCTGTTCCCCTAGTGGACTCAACCACAGACAGCTCTAAAAAGCCATTTTATCATCATGGCTATCCCTCGAGGTCCAGGATGATGGTTTTCGTTCCATTTCCACAGAGCGAAGATGCCTGTGCGTGTGGTTGTTTAACGTGTACTTGATGTTGCATTCCAAGAAGCACATGATACTTCACAAATCAACCAACTGATTCCAATGGCATGGAAACCACGACAACTGGAACTGATGGATTTGTTGCAGCCTTCATCCACCTTCACAGCCATTGAGTTCGAAGTAACTTCATCGGCCTGTTCCACCGTTGAGGTCTTGATTGGATTGTTCTTTGTCAGGGACCTCACCTTCGACCTTACCACCAAGGGTCGCCCTACTGGGAGCATAGCTCCAGATGGCATCGCTCTTGGGATCTCTGGACCACATAAGCTTCTTCACCATGACAAGGTGACAATCCATGGAGAAGAGCCATCTTATAAGCATTCTACAAACTCTCTCTCTCTCTCTCTCGAGATCCAACACCAACCTGATTTTTTAAATCTATCTGCCTATTGACATCCTCCATGATTATTACAACATTGCCCTTTTGACATGCATTTTCTATCTCCTGTTGTAATTTGTAGCCCACATCATGGCTACTTTTGGGAGGCCTCTATATAACTCCCATCAGGGTCTTTTTACCCTTGCATTTCCTTAACTCTATCCACAAATATTCTATATCTTCTGATCCTATGTCAACTCTTTCTATGGATTTGATTTCATTTTTTTACCAACAGAGCCATCACATTCTCTTTGCCTAACTACGTATCCTTCTGATCCATTATGTATCCTTGAATGTTAAGCTCCCAACAATGATCTTCTTTCAGCCATGACTCAAAGATGCCCACAACATCGCAGCTGCCAATCTCTAACTGCGCTGCAAGATGATCTTTTTTATTTTATATACTGCATGTATTCAGATATAGAACATAGAATAGTATAGCACATTACAGGCCCTTTGGCCAACAATGTTGTGCTGACCCTCAAACCCTACCACCCATATAACCCCCCACCTTAAATTCCGCCATGTACCTGTCTAGTAGTCTCTTAAACTTCACTAGTGTATCTGCCTCCACCACTGACTCAGGCAGTGCATTCCATGCACCAACCACTCTCTGAATGAAAAACCTTCCTCTAATATCCCCCTTGAACTTCCCTCCCCTTACCTTAAAGCCATGTCCTCTTGTACTGAGCAGTGGTGCCCTGGGTAAGAGGCGCTGGCTGTCCACTCTGTCTATTCCTCTTAATATCTTGTACACCTCTATCATGTCTCCTCTCATCCTCCTCTCAAAAGAGTAAAGTCCTAGCTCCCTTAATCTCTGATCATAATCCATACTCTCTAAATCAGGCAGCATCCTGGTAAATTTCCTCTGTACACTTTCCAATGCTTCCACATCCTTCCTATACTGACGCGACCAAAACTGGACACAGTACTCCAAGTGTGGCCTAACTAGAGTTTTATAAAGCTGCATCATTACATCACATCTCTTAAACTCTATCCCTCGACTTATGAAAGCTAACACCCCATAACCTTTCTTAACTACCCTATCTACCTGTGAGACAACTTTCAGGGATCTGTGCACATGTACCCCCAGATTTCTCTGCTCCTCCACACTACCAAGTATCCTGTCATTTACTTTGTACTCTGCCTTGGAGTTTGTCCTTCCAAAGTGTACCACCTCACACTTCTCCGGGTTGAACTCCATCTGCCACTTCTCAGCCCACTTCTGCATCCTATCAATGTCTCTCTGCAATCTTTGACAATCCTCTACACTATCTACAACACCACCAATCTTTATGTCATCTGCAAACTTGCCAACCCACCCTTCTACCCCGACATCCAGATCGTTAATAAAAATCACAAAAAGTAGAGGTGCCAGAACAGATCCTTGTGGGACACCACTAGTCACAACCCTCCAATCTGAATGTACTCCCTCCACCATGACCCTGTGCCTTCTGCAGGCAAGCCAATTCTGAATCCATCTGGCCAAACTTCCCTGGATCCCATGCCTTTTGAGTATAACAACTTCATTTTTGTATTCTTCATCCTTTTGGGTATTTGGTCCCCTGTTACACTTAATCGCATCCCACTGATTGCAATTTTGCCCTATCATCATGCTGCACATATATATACCACCAAACAAAACAATATTCTTCCAGACTAAGGTGCACTACACAGAACATATAACTCACAGACAACGCGGAAAGTAATATTACCACAAGTAAACTGGCAACTAGTAAAGTATATTCTGGAAGATTGAAATTTAGCACAGGTACATTTACGACACAAGTTAAAAAGTAAACAGTACAACTCCACTGACACATCATATGTGTAGAAACCTGTGTGCTTGCATGGGGTTCAGCAGTCTCATGGGGAACATTTAGGTCCTTATCCTAATGCTATGAGATTTCCTGCCTGATAGTTGGCATTGGACTTCAGACTTCTGTGAAATAGTGGAAACGGTCTTTGTGTCATTTCTACTTGATGCTCCTTCTTCAATTCTTCTGGTACATTTGTGACTGCTGGTTCTTTCTACTCTAATACACAATTTGATAACGGCATTGATTCTGCTGGCAATCTCCTGCTCTTACCTTCACATTGCTCATCTGTGAAAAATATCAGTCTTGCGTTGTGTACCAAACATGTCTAAAAATGCTTATTGACACTTCGAGTGTTTTTCTTTGTGTAGCAGTACCTATCAAAAACAGTTCCCGTACAGAAATTGACAATGTTCACATGCAGTTACTTTTATTACAAGCTAATTCACCCTGCCAGGAACCTAACAGTCATGAATCTAACCTTTGAAAAAAGAAAATTTGCTCTGTTGTTTGAACTTTACTTTGGAATAATTTGGTCCTCCTGTTGAAATATTTGACAGATATGAGTAAATCTGCAGATCCTGTAAATCCAAGCATTACGCACAAAACGCAGGAGGAACTCAGAAGGAGAGTCAGCACCTATGGAAAAGAGTGAATGCTGTTTTGGGCGGAGACCCTTCATCAGGGTTTGACAGGTTCAATTAATAATTTGGAAGAAAGATAACCCTATTTAAACTTCTTTGGGTGCTATGATCTTTGATCACATACTGCATGAAGATCTGGATGGTAAGAAAAAGTGGTAAAACATAATTTCAGTCTCTGTAAACTTATTTTCAATGGCATGGTTGAAGCCCAACAGGGCACCTGGAGAAAACTCAAAGGATCATGGTTAGAACTGTCAAACTTACTGCATTCAATTTCTGCTTTCCGCAAGACCTGAACATCATTATTGACTCTTTTCTCTCCCTTAACAATCAATTCAGTTCAAGGACAATTAGTAATGGGTAGAAACCTATGGCCTTTCCAATGGAAGTACACTTTTCCCAGATTTAGAGACTACTTGCTTCCAATCTCACAGTGAATTTCTCAGCTACCAGTGTCAGTCCATCAGCCCTTAGAATGGCATTAGGTTTCTGATCACACAGTGTGCTGCCTGGCTTTGTATTCCCTTTTCATTTTCGCAGATAACAGTGATGTACTCCTCTTGCTACTTCTTCATTTTTCTAATTTCTCGGCCCAAGTAGCTGTCTTGCCTTATCGACATTTCACTTTCTTCCTTATTTAGGTTTAACCGTCTTCTTTTAACTACAACAGCAGAGTTTCTTCTGATAGATGTACAAGTCCCATTCTTTTTTCGTATAGGCTCTCAGCTCTTTGTCACTGAAAATATTTCAAGCAATGTTCAGACTGCTGGGATACATTTTCAGTCTTTGGAAGAGCAAGAAAAGAGGAGGGCAATCTATGATAACATTTCCACTTTGAAAGCACTAATCTCCCTTTATTCCAATGATCAGACTCCTCCCTCAGACTGATATGCAGACAGGCTTTACTTGCCAGATTCAGCTAATACCAGCCTGTATACATAGTTACAGGCTAGGCTCGTGAAATGCTTCAATCTGACATCTGCTTCATTTGCTAAGTCCGCTGGATAGTGTACAAATCACCATACACATGAAGAATGCTGAAATCGGCGGTGATAACACTACTGATCAAAAGGCCATGGTTTCTAACCACTGTGTCTATTTGGGTTCTGAAAAGCTTCTATTCAGTGTTTAGTTTCTCTTCCTGGAATGGGCAGCTGTGGTTATCAGATATTGGCTTGGCTGCTGCCCTTTCACCTCGATAATCTGTTATTTGCACATACCTTTTGCAGCCATGTTCACAGGAAATGGCTACATGGGTAAAGTAAAGGAATGATGCAATTGTCTGCATAGACACAACACAACAAGTGATTATGTCACGGTCCAGATCAGGTTCCCTATAAATTTACTTTGTTTGTGTTACGATCCAGACCATTGGCTCCCTGTTCCCCTTTAATTCCCTGTTTACCCGTGTCCCTCGGGCTTGGTGATTGAAGGCAATTTACTCTCGACTGAACCAGCAGTTTATAAGTCTCTAGCTTCAGCCATTTGGCGTGAGAGCGTTAACGAAGTCACTGAAGCTAGTGTGAGCCAATGTCATCTGGCCGGAGCCAACTGAGTTTCTTGCTGGAGCAAGCCAAGTCTCCTCCCAAAGCAAGTGCCAGCAAGCCGTCCTCCCCTGCCAGAGTGGGTCTGGCAAGGTTAACCCACAGGGTGAGTCCAGAGCTCACTGCTGCTTGGAGCAAACTTGTGCCCAGATAAAGAACTGTCTATCATTGTGTGGTTTCCGTCTCCATGCCCTGTGTCGAAAAGGGGTCCTGGCCCTGTGTCAAAAGGAGCCCCGACTCTGTCCTGTGTCCAAGGAGGAGTCCTGGCTTAGTGTTTTATGTCCCGTGTCTAAGTCTGTCCCATGAATAAGAAGAGTCCAGGCTCCATGTCCTGTGCTGAAGGAGGAGTCCTGGCTCAGTGTTCCATGTCCTGTGTTTGAGTTCCAAGTCCAAGCTCTGGGTTTCAAGCATCAATTCCAAGCTCTATGGTTCAAATATCAAGTCCAAGCTCTGAAGTTCAAGTATTAAGTCCTGGCTCCGAGTCCCGTATTCCGAGTCCTGGCTCTAATCCCCGAACTCCGATTCCTAGCCCAGACCCTGAGTCTCAGCCTAGTCCAGGACCTGAGTCCTCGTCCATTACACTTATTCCACTTTGCTCTCCTTGTAATGAGTAATAAACTCAATTTAGTTAACCTTACAATACATGTTTGTATCCTGCATTTGGGTCCGCCCCAGCACCCACCTTATGACAGATAACACCTTCAGTTTAGAAGGGAGAATAAATAAAATGGTGAAAGTGCTCCTTTATTGTACTTAGCTTCTCCTGACCATTTTGTAAATTGCATCAATGACTTTCTCAGAAAATATTATTAAATTTCAAAATCACTTTGATATTGAAACCATATGCAAACTTTGGTGTTCATCGATCAGACATCAAATAGAGTGGTAATGCAGTTGGTAGAGGTAATGCTTCATATCTCAAGCAAACTATATTCCGTCCTCTCCTCAGATCTAGCCTGTGTGAAGTTTGCAAATTCTCCATGTGATTGTGTTGGTTAACTCCAGGTGGGTGGTTAGGGTAATTAGCCAAGGTAACTTACATCTAGTTTATACATGAGTGGCAGAATATGAAGGAAATCATGCAAGCATTCAAAGAATGAAATGGTTTATATGAAGTTGGCAATTGATGGTTGATGGAAACTAGGTGGATGGAAGGACGTGTTTCCACACTACTTGACATTACAATGAGGCATCTATTTTTTTTGTATTCTCAACTCTATGTGTTACGCTCCATTCAGTACTTTCTACTAACAAGACACCCTTCTGGATGTCACTGCAAGATGACAGGGATATCTAGAGTTGATTTTTCTTTTGGGAAGTCACTGTTTACAAATAAGCAGTTTCCCATTTAAAACAGAGATGAGGTATATTCTTTTTCTCTCTTTAAGGTGACAGAAGCAGTGTCTGAATACTTTTAAGTCAAAGATTCATAGATGATTGACAAGCAAAAGGATAAAAGGACCAGGAACTTTTCTTTTAATATTGCCTGGATTCCCAATTCTGCAGTCTCTGCTTCACCCCCAGGAGTCCTTCAGTGGTTGTGGAAACTCAAGACCAAGATTTTACAAAATGCCAACATAAAAAATTAACTCTAGCTTGTATTTAGATGATGCCTTTAACCTGCTAAAGCTTTCAAGAGCATAATACCAAACAAAATTTGATTGTATTGATCAAAAGCATACTCTAAATTTGAAGGTTAACTCAGTAGTGATAGAAGGAGAATGAGGAAGAAAGGTTACACTGGAAATTTCAGAGATTGGGATTTGTAGCAGTGATACTAAGCTAAACTAAATTGCATTAGAGGCCATGATTATTGTCTCACAGCTCCAGGATTAAAGGAGGTTGATGCTATGTAAGGATTCATGTACAGCAAAAAATGAAGAAAAAAATTAAACCTGAGGCATTTTTTGCTCAGAATTAAATGTCAGTCAGCACAAAGATAATGATGACTTGGAGCTGGTGTGAGTAAAAAGACATGAAAAAGAGTGTTGGACTGGTGGTTACCGTGGATGGATACAGGTACAAGTCAGAGAAAAAGTGAGATAGTGAAATGTGGATGTAATAAAATCAACCTCCCAAGTAAATGACAAATACCAAAATCACTTCTTGATGGAGTCCATCAATGGAATGGAATGGAGATCAATGCATTTTTTCCGACTTTCCCATGCTTTCATCCATAATCTCTTTGATGCAAACACTCAAGTTAAGGCTAAATAAGTTCTTGATGTTCTGGACTTTACAACATTTCTTCTCCAGCCAGGGGCCTGGTGAAGTTGCACTGGTGACATTACTTAATGACTCCTTTAATATTGGTGGAAACTGTGGAGGTCCCTATCCGACTATCAACCCTCGTCACTATACGAATAGCCAAATCTAAAATCTTAATAACTTGATGCCTTACTCCCAAGTTTCTTCTTCTCCTTATTCCAAAATTCTCAAGCCTGTATATTCCTATTCCCCAGATTTACTCATTTTCTAACAATTCTTAAAGTTTAGCAGGAACATTATGCTGGATCTCTATATCTTTAAAAACTGCATGTTCCTGAAAGTTGAAGCAATTGACTATTGCAGTTCTTTGAGTTCTCTCTCTGACTAGATAAGCCAAAACAATGTGCACCAATTTCAATATAACTTAGATTACATTTTCAAATAGATAATTGCAATAAAGTAGTCATAAAAGCACATCAATCATTATCAGATTGCAATAAACCATGAAATCAGTGCAGCCAGATCAAAAGTTAAAGTACAGAGGAAAATAATAATAATTATTCAATTATCACTTTTTATGCTATCACGGGATATAGGTTCTACTGGAAAGCTGAGAATTGATTGCCCACCTCTCTTGGAGAATGACTGTGAGCTGCTTTCTGAACTACTGCAGTTTATGTGATTATGGCATTAACAATTTTATGTATTTTTCTGTGCTTTTCAAAGGGCAGTTATGATTAAAATGTCCATGTTCTGAAGACATTAGAATGCCATAACACTAGAACATTGTCATTTTGATATCATTTAACCAGCTGTAATACCTACAATAGTAGCTTCCTGGATCATTCTTACTCTAGCAGGTTTTAATTCCAGATTTAGGGGTCCAGATAGTAAACTGTTTTCTGACAGCTCTATTGACAGTTCAATTCTGACCCCCACACCCCAGAGCTGTCTTTGTGAATTTTGTATGTTCTCTCTTTGACTGAATGGGTTTCCTTCAGGAACATCAGTTTCCTCCCACCTCCCAAAGAATTGCAGCATGGCAAGCTAATTGGATATCGTAACTTGCAATTGTGTGATTTGAAAATTAATTTGGTGATACGATAGCAGAAACTTCACTGAGAGAGGGACAGCTATGAGTGCTTACTGATCCAGGGTTGCACCCCACCAGAACACTCAGGAGCAGGTAGATAAGGGAAAAGTGTAAAAACAGCAGGGATAGTGTCATGGGTAACTTCATCTTTCCTAATATCAACTGGGACCTTCTTAATGCAAGAGGTTTAAATAGAGCAGAATTTGTATTATGCATACAGGAGTGTTCCTTAAATCAAATGTAGATCATCCAGCAAAAGAAGGGGGCCATACTGGACCTGAGAATGGATAATGAATCTGGCCAGGGAACGGTACTTATGACTCCTTAAATTTTAAGATAGATATCCATGCAGTGGTGACTTTATTAGGTATCCTCTGTGACTAATAAAGTAATCACTGAGTGTATGTTTGTGGTTTTCTGCAGCTGTAGCTCATCCAGTTTAAGAGTTGAGGTGTTGCATAAAGATATTCTTCTGCACAGCCCTCTTGTAACATGGATTTATTTGAGTTACTTTCGTCTTCCTATTAGAATGAAACAGTCTGTTGATTCTCCTCTGACCTCTTCCATTAACAAGGTGTTTTCCCCCACAGAACTCCCACTCACTGGATGATTTTTGTTTTTAGCAATATTCTCTTTCAATTCGAGAGCAGGGGTTCTGAACCTGGGGTCCACAGACCCTTCAGTTCATGGTAAGGGTCTAAGGCATAAGAAAGTTTGAGAACACCTGTTCCAGAGGCTGTTATGCGTGAAAACCCCAGGAGATCAACTGTTTCTGGGATACTCAAACTACCCTGTCTGGCACCAATGATCAATCCTCAGTCAGAATTGCTTGGATCATATTTCCTCTCCATTCTCATGTTTCGTCTGAATAACATCTGAAACTCATGACCATGTCTGCATGCTTTTCTGCTTTGAGTTGATCCCACATGATTAGATGATTAGATATTTGCATTAATGAGCAAATGTAGAGGTGTAGCTAATAAAGTGGCCACTGAGTGTGTATACAAAGATACGTATGAACATCATGGGAAAGTACTAAATTGGAACAGGGAAATTAATGAGACTATTATGCAAAGACTAGGGAAATGTACTGTATGCTCCAGTAAGAAGGACGGACAAGGATAGCAATGTAATGGAACTTTAGATGTCGAAAGTATGGTGAATTTAGTCAAGAAGGGAAAAGAAACCTATGTAAGATTTGGGAATCTAAAATCAAACCAAGATCTTGTGGATTATAAAGAAGCCAGAAAAGAACTCAAGGTGACAATTAGGAAAGTGACAAGGGGCCATGAAAACTCCTTGGAAATTAGGATTAAAGAGAATCCTGAGACTATCAATTTGTAGATCAAGACCAAGAGGATAACTATCGACCAGGTAGCACCACTCAAAGGAGAGAAAATGTGCTTGCAGGCAGGTAATGTGGGTGAAGTATAAAGAAAGTATCAGTATTTACCAAGGAGGATGTGGGGTATAAGATAATTAGTATGGAAAGGTCAAATTTGCTAGGGCATTTTGAGATAAAGGAGCTATGTGGAGCCTCTTAAAATCTTTAAGGTGGTTAAGTCCCCAGCAATCTGATGGGATATACATCAGGTTATTGAGAAAGACAAAAGATGAGACTGCTGGGGTCTTGACGAATACGTTCATATACTCTGTTGCCACAGGCAAGTCCCAGAGGACTGGCATGCATCTAATATAGCTCATGTTTTCAAAACAGGAAAACATGATTATTTGAAAACCATAGACCAGTGAGTTTCACATCAGTGGTGGTGAATTTAGCGTAGAGGATTTGTTGAAGTGTAATTTCAAAGAAGGTAAGCAAAGTAAGGTTGTTTTTCTTATACAGAGGGAGCGGTGGGTGCCTGGAATATGCTACCTGGGATGGCATTGGAAGCAAATAGGGGCATTCAAGCTGCTCTTAGATAAGCCTGATTTTCTGCAATGCTGATTCTGGTGGCCCAACATGATCACAGATGAACATCAGTTCACACAATGTGCCCAGTCCATTTCCTCCAACAGACCATTGAGCTCTTGCTGCTCACACCAGTCTCTTGACAGCCATGGTCCCACATCAGTATGGATTTCATTGCGGGGTTGCCACCTTCCAACTTGGTCACAGTGAGCATGACAGTGGTGGTCCAGTTCTCCAAGGTGACCCAAGTCATTGCACTCCCCAAACATCTGCAGCTGCTGAGATGGTGGACATGATTCATCAGCATGTAATTCACCTCCAGGATTTGTGTCGGACCAGGGCCAACAATTTGTTTCCCATCTCACAAGCTTTCTGCTCCCTCCTCTACATCTAAGTGTGCTTGTCCTCTGGCTATCATCCACGGACCAATGGATCGTCAGAAACAGCCAATCAGCAAGTGGAGAATTTTCTACTATGTTTTACCACCTTTAACCCTTCCACATGGAAGAAGATTCTGCTCTGGGCTGAGCTGCCCCACAATCTTAATGCTTCCTCTGTCACAGGCAGGTTACCCTTTGAAGTATTCATGGCTAGCAGTCCCCATTTCTCTTCACAGAGGTGTCAACAGTGGAGGTTCCATCCACCAATTCCTGGTTCACCATTGCCGGAATGCTTAGAAGAGGGCTTGGAAGGACATCCTAACTGTCAATCGTACCTACTGCTGCCTGGCTAACCACTGTCAGTGACCAGCCAGACCATTCTGGGCTGGGAACCATTTCAGGCTCTCCACCAGAGATCTGCCTTTGCAGACTGACTCCCACAAGCTCTCACTCTGGCTCATTGGTACCTTCAAGATTATCCATTGTTTCAATCTAGACTCTTACTGTCTCCAGGTGCCACCATCCCTCAGAATCACACCTAATTTTCACATGTCCTGTCTCAAGCCTATTGTCCATGGACCATTCAACCTACCTGAGCCAGCACCTCCAGATCCAAGGATAGTGGTAAGTGGTCCAGCACACACCTTTTGCTGGTTGATGGATTCACTTTGACGTGGATGGTGTGTGCAATACCTGGCCATTTTTATTGTTATTTCAACCATAACTGCTGCTACAATACACAGTAAAAAAGAAACAATGTTCCTCCAGGACCATGGTGCAACATGAAACAACACAAAACTACATTTGACTATGAGAAACAACACAAAACTACACTAGACTACCTGAAACAACACAACTACATTTGACTATGAGAAACAACACAAAACTACATTAGACTTCAGACCTACATGGGACTATATAAAGTGCACAAAATAGTGCAAGACAGTGCAGTAATCAATAACCACGACAAGTGGTGGCATCCGTTAGTCTCACGAGACCATGAATCTGTGTCTGGCATGGTTTCCAGGGTGCAGGCCTGGGCAAGGTTGTATGGAAGACCAACAGTTGCCCAAGCAGCAAGTCTCCCCTCTCCACGACACCGATATTGTCCAAGGGAAGGGCTTGGATACAGCTTGGCACCTGTGTCATCACAGGAGTTGCCAGAACGAGGTTGAAGGCAACGTTGGACTGCCTCAGTTCTAAGTTTGCGTGGAGCACACCTTCTGAATGGCTTTGTGAAGTGTGTCTTAGACAAACTGGAGAGAGAGCAAGCCTCCTGCACATGCTATTTTATAACCCCTAAGGCTCCCGAAAAGGAAATGGGCATCATGGGTTGAAGGTCAGCCAATGGGAAACGAGCCTTGTAGACTTGAACTGAACCAATCCTAATCAAAACGATGAAAGCAGCTTGTGACCGAAGTAAACCGCGACTCCTCTCCACAGGACATATCACCCCTCAAAAGTTGTGACACCATGACAATCCAACCCTTAGGCTAGTATGACCCTCGTGAACTCTCAGATAAGCTACATATAAATCAAAAGCACAATACCCGATACTGAAAACCCAATACTCACACCCAATGTACTACAGTAAGCCTGCTCTCCTACAGCATCATGGCTGATTACAGATTCCATTCAACCCGATACACCTGCCCTCTCACCATATCTGTTGATGCCCCGACCAATCAAAAATCTATCAACATCCACTTTTTATACCCCCAGACTTGGCCTCAATCTCAGTCTGTGGCAAAGCATTCCACAGATTCACCACTCTTTGAATATATTAAAAAAAAATCCTCTTTACTTCTGTTCTAAAAGGACATCCCTCAATTTTGAGGCTGTGCCTTCTAGTTCTGGATACTGCTACCAGAGGAAACATCCTCTCCACATCCACCTTATTTAGTCCTTTCAACAGAGATTTCAGTGAGATTCCTATGCATTCTTCTAATTTCCAAAGCTGTCAAATGATCCTTATACATTACCCCTTCATTCCCTGAATCATGCTCATGAATTTCCTCTGGACTCTCTCCAATGACAAATCATCTTTTTTTGAGATAAGGGGCCCAAAACTGGTGACAATACCTCAGGTGTGGTCTGACTAGTGTCTTATAAAGCTTCAGCATTATCTCTTGGTTTTATATTGTATTTCCCTTAAAATACATCTCAACATTGCACAGACTCAACCAGTAAATTAATCTTCTGGGAGGCTTGCATGAGGACTCCTTACTCCCTTTGCAACTCTGATGTTTGAATTTTCTCCACATTTAGATAATAGGCTGCACTACTGTATCTTTTATCAAAATATATTATCATACAATTCTCAACACATTATTCCACCTGCCACTTTTTGCCCATTCTTCCAATTTGTCTAATTCCTGCTGCAAGTGCATTGCTTCCTCAGCATTACCTACCCCTCCATCCATCTTCTTACCATCCGAAAACTTTGCCACAAGGCTATCAATTCCACTATCTAAATCATTGACAGATAATGTGAAAAGCAGCGATTCCAATACTGAACCCTGAGGAACACCAAAAGGCCAAGAAAGATACCAGTCCTCCCCCCGGAGTGTAATAACCAATGAACTGATTCCCCATTTCATCTTATGCACCAACTCTCAGACGTGATCAACCAGGTGAGTGATGTGCCCTGACCTGTCAGGAATTTAGGTGCAGCATTCTTGACCAATAACAGTACAAGGGCCAATTTCCTTAATGAGCAAGTCATCTAAGGCCATTGAGATCAGTTCCCAGGACAGTCTGGCTGTACCATGCTGGGAAAGGCTATCATTCAAAAACTTCCTTCCTTTCTAACTGCCCTTACTACACTGACCAGCATGGGCAAGGTGCTCATCTAGGGCACCAGGGTGGTATATGCATGGCACCACATATCAACCACATCACTCAGTGGGAACCATGGATAGGGCTATGAACTGCATATCCAGTAAGTGTCATTCAGTGTCCAACAAATGCCCTTCTTCACAACACCATTTGGCATAGACACAGATGTGTCAGGATACTGTTCCTCCTGAGACTAACCATCTGTGTTTACCATACCACTGACACCAACATTTCCTGACAGCTGGGGAACTCACTTTTAGTGTCAGGATCAGTCAGTTAAACGAATGGTACGTAGGGAAATACTAGGCGTTAAAACACTTACTCCACAGAGGCTATTAAGGCTCAAGTCCCTCAAGGCCTGTTACCATACCATGGGTCAAGGTTGGCTGGAATAGACTACTCCCACCCACTCCCCTCAAAACAGAATGCCAAACTCCAAGAAGCCAACAGCGTTTTTCATTGTCAGCAAAAGGGATCGATATTAGTGGCATCCCTTTCACAATGTAGTAATGAGTCCTCTTACAAATTCAGTAATCTGTGATGGTGTGCACATTCCCAGGGCTGTATCAGGACTGTATCACAGGATCTACCACCACATGTCAGCATCCACCACTTTGCAATTCTGTAATGCAAGGAATGCTATTTCACTCACTCCTGATTAATCACTGGGTATATTCTCATTCTCTCTCTCTCCCCCCCCCCTCCCTCTCTCTCTCTCCCCCCCTCTCTCTTTTCCCCCCTCCCCTCCTCTCTCTCTTCCCCCTCTCTCCCCCCTCCCCTTTCTCCCCCTCTCTCTCTTTCCCCTCTCTCCCCCCTCTCTCCCCCCCTCTCCCCCCTCCTCTCCCCTCTCTCTTTCCCCCTCTCTCCCCCCTTCCCCCTCTCTTTTCCCCCCTCTCTCCCCCCTCTCTCCCCTCCCACCCCATGTGGCCACAGGCCACACCTTACATTCAAAGGGAAAAGGAGCCCTCCTCAGAAGAGAGCTTGAAGAATGACTGTTCTCCCTTACCAGCTGTGGTGAACTACATATACCTGTCTGGACACGCCCCATGCTGACTGCTCCTGTGGCTCCTCCCACTGACCCCGGTATAAAGGCAATCAAGGCCTGAGCCCAGCCTCTCAGTCTCCAGGATGTAGTATGGTGGTCACTCACTGCTTGTTCCTTCTTCCAGTCAATAAAAGCCGATATCTCGCCTTTACATTTCAGAGTGAGTTATTGATGGTGCATCACCAGCCTCTTTATTACATTCCCTGGCAGTACCCCCACCATATGCATAGTGGGTAGGGGCCTCATTTGCTGATCCAACTTCTGTACCTGGCTACGCACACCTCCCTCTACATACTCCAAACCTTCTAACAATTGAACCATTGTACTTACAGGATGACCAACAGCCAGTGCTACTAAAGACAGCCCTGCCCATGTTACTTAGGGAGCTGCTGCTTTAACCACATGTCCTAACATTCCAGAAGTTAATTCTACATCCTCTGGTGGGTTACTACTATTGCTGTATAATTCTGTAATAAGAACCCCCTGGCATAGTGCCATCCGTCTACTGTGCTTCATTCCACTTAGAGAGAGGGTATTTTAATTTAATCTCTGTTATTATTCAACTCCATAGTGATGCATTATTCTCAGGGGAAGCAAGAAGCATTCTCCGGGCACATTGATCATGTGTTGGGATGATAGGCTCCCTAAAATACCCATCTCTTTGTTAGTTAGGCTCAGTCCAGTACCGTGCCCCCATATCCACAGGTCCAGAGACTCTCCAGGTTTCTGTCTCTACCCATCCTCCAAACTCATAAATTCCTTAGCAGAGAACTCTGTTAACCCTGTTGTCTCAAAGGGGCCAATTGTACCATCCCCCACATGTTCCTGACCCCCCCTCCTCCTCTCCTTCCAGCGAGGAAGAAGCTGCAGGTCATGTCCCCCATGGTGGGTGTGAGATCGTGTGATCAGTGGTCTGGCCCATATTGTTTGAGTATGGTGGGGAGAAGTTGATCATTTTGAGGGATAAACCATGGGGTCCATGCTATCCTTTCTCCCTCATTTTCATCATCCGCCAGACAGCCCTACAGTAGGATCATCACTCTGCTGCATTAAATCTTGCAGCATAACAGGATCTATCTGCCATTTAGCTTGGTAGCAGCCTCTAATTGCTGTAACTTCATCAGCTGACAAGCTACCTCTGTATTCCAATCTCTAACTTTGCAGACTCTGAGCCAACAACAGCGCTTCTCTCATAATGATACAGCACTGATTCAGTTCCTCCAACGCATTCTTAAGAACCACAGTCATTTTATGCTGGTATCGTACAACGGATGCAAACAGCCAGAAAGCATCCCAGCAGCTATCCTTTCTCCTGAGAAAACCTAACATTTTAAGTATCGACACAATGTGTTGTTCCATTTCAACCCTGGTGAAATCTAACTGGTCAGACGAATCTATTGGCATCCTATTAGCCATTAGTAGTTTCACAAGACTTCTAAAGCCTGTGCTATTTTCTATCCAACCTGAGCCTTGGCACCTCTAGTATGGGAATCCTCTCTTTTAAATAACCTTATAAAGAAATATATTTTCTTCTCAAACTGCAAATCTTGTTTGCTGCACCAAAATGTAATGTTGAATAAGGTTTGGGGGTTTGATGAGAAAATATTGACTTCAATTAAGTATATTAATCATTTATTTCAAACAGGAAAGAAATCCAGACATTTGTTCCCCCAAGTTTCACAAACCACAGAACTAAATATTCAACAGACAGATACTGAGTTAAAAATGCACATGGAGCATACCTTCCCAAAGGTTTTATGCAGTGTGCCTTGGACAAAGGGGACAGGGAAGAAGCCTCCTTTACATGCTATTTTATAACCTCCCAGCGCTTTGTGGTAAACCATGTGTATCTGTCTGGACATGCCCCTCTGCTGACTGCTCCTGTGGCTCCTCCCACAGACCCCTGGATAAAGACGATTGTGTCACTGTTTCTCCCACAGTCCAAGGCCGTTTTACTGCAAATAAAAACCTTTCAGTATTTACTCTACTTGCAGTCTTTTGGAGTTATTGATAGTGCATCACACTCCCAGAAATGGAAAAAAAATGGAAATGAACATTGTGATGCGAAAGCCAACCAATGTGAAAAGAGCAATGCAGACTTGAAATTAACCAATCCCAATCAAAAAGATGGAATTGGCTTTTAACCAAAATAAGCCATGCCCCCAAAAGGACACTGGCACAATGGAAAGAGATACAGATTGGTAGGTAAATTGGTCAATGTAAATTGTCCCGTGATTTGGCAAGTTTAAATTTGGCGGTCAATGCGCAGCACAGCACGAAGGGCCAGAAGGGACTATTCCATACCATATCTCATTGAATTGAAAGAAGTTCTATTCTATTGCTGGCTGGGTTAATTTGATAACATAACTTCAAGAAGATGCTTTTATGGTAATGAAAATTATTTTCTTTGGAGACATACTAATAACAAAGCAGTTACTCAGATGAAAATTTGACACATAATCCCAAAATGATTGAATGCCAATCAAATGCTTGTCACTACTCTGTTCTGTATTCAACCTGGAGATGTTAAAGAGCTTTCAGCATTCTTATGAGAGCCTTTGAAACAGACCACATGATGTTTTACTTTTATCTAGTTTTCTACTTCTTGAATGTCAAAGCTTACCTCAAAGCAGTAGACATTTCCAAATGATCTGGATCTGAACATTAAAGGGACTCTTTCTTTTCTCTATCCTCCTGTCAGAGAGTGCTGGTGCAATGTTGGTAGGTTTTTGGTAGAAAATCAATAAAGAGAAGCATTTCTTCAGGTAAGTTAAATTATCTACCCTTGAGATCTATGGAGGCTCAGATACAAAGAATATTCAAGACAAGAGTTTTAGAAAGTTTTAGAAGCAAGGGTACAGGAGTTTGCTCACAGACTGGTGCTAAGGCAGAAGGGATTTTTGTTGAACAGAGAAGCAGGCATGAAGAGCTGATTAGCCCCTTTGTGTGCCCATTTTTCTGTTGAATAAAACCAGTCATTTACCATGATTTGTTATTTATTTATCATGTGCAAGGCATGGGAGGAAAATGAAACAGATATCATAAAACTTTTGTAATGGACACTGATTATTTGTTCCAACTTTGCTAAACTATTGGGAGGACAAATCATTTATGTTACATGGTAATTTCTATTGAACAGTATTTCTGCTCAAACTCAGGTCTGCTATGTGTACAACCAAGATGCCTACTCTTTTGATTATTAAATGGACATTGACTCCCTGAGCCAAACATACATAAAGATATATAATAACAATACTTTGTGACCTGGATTACTATGCTGCATCCAGTATACATTCACACCTTCAGTCTCTTGGAAGCTGTCGCCATTGGACCCTTCATAAGGTAACATTTTATATAGCAAGATGTAAAGGGAAAGGTTGTTAAATTACTCCTCCCATATTCTTATTCTGGCTTCTTCCCCATTCTTTTCCAGTCCTGATGAAGAGTTTTGGCCCAAAATGTCTCCCTGACCTCCAGAGTTCCTTTAGTATTTTGTGTGCGTTGTGGTATTTGTTTTTTCTTTAAATTTAATTTGCTTCAATATGTTACAGCCATGCTGTCAAAAAAGATCTTGCTAAATTCACATTTCGAGGAGAAGGGGCTTACCCACCTATTATCATATCTGTTTGCCATCACTTATCTTATGATACAGCTGGCCATGATTTCAATAACGCAAGTATTTGCTCCTATGTCCCAAACTGAAGATAAGCTGGGCATCAGACCCATGTATTGCTGATTTGCACAGCTTGACATCTTAATGCACAGTGGACTTCCAACTGGCCTCAAATTTATCAGCTAAATTTCAAAACCGGCCTGCTTGCAATGAGCAAAATTGAGCTGAGAAATAAGGAACTGCGGCAAATCTCTCAATGGCAGTGACTGAGAAGCTTGTTTTGATCCTTGTCAGTACTCCAGTTGAACTGTCTTTTTGTGTGTTTCCCCCTTGCTGTCAGTCTGTGGTTTTGTATTGCCATGTGCTCCTGTCCCCGCTCCTGCTCCACTCCGGCCCCTGTATCACTGAGTACTCCGTCTCTCGTCTGTTTCTCATTATTACCTGTATTGCTGTCACTGTGTCTCATTCTGCTCCACCTATCATCTGCCTCTCTGTTTACTGCTCAGTGTATTTCAGTCCTGTGTTTTCACCTGTCTGTTGCCAGATTGTGCCAGTGAATTTCCTGAGCCTTTCCAGCATTTGCATTTGTACTCTGTGTCTGAATATTGACTCTGCCTGGTTCCTGATTCTGGTTTTTGGATTTCTCTAGATGTTTTGATCTCTGCCTGAGCTTTGATGCTGACTTTGTCCGCATCTTGGGATTTGTTACTCAATTAATATTACTGTGTGCACAGTACCTGGTCTGTGTTTGGATCTGTGCTCAAGTGTCTTGACAATCCTCCAGATTAAAATGGTGCTATAAATTACTGCATTAATCACACTTCTTGGATATGATCACTGTGGTCTGTAACTTCTCTTTTGGAGCTGAGCTTCTGACCTTCCTGTATGAGCTGACATTTTTGCTGTGTGAAATGGAGTCTCAAAGATGCAGGACTGTTATGACACAGTGAGTAAAGGCCAATTCAAGATCGTGGAGCCTGGGCCTGAGAGGGGGAAATGGGCCAATGTTTGGATGTTACTGGAGTGGAGTTAGAGGCAATTTGATGCTGTAAACCTGAAGCTGAGTGAGCAGAGGTAAGGTAGAGTTGAGGTGGTGGTGCCCATGCCCAAGTGAGGAATAATCTGAGGCTTGCTAGTTTAAGCACTGGGCTAGATTGTATCAGGGACAAGGGCAAGGGATGGGCCAGTATACCACTTGCTGTTCCAGGAGGTTTACTTGTCTCTGCTCTGAACTGAGGCTGTGGCCTGCAACTGATAGGGTCTTGGATTAGCTGCAGTAATTATTGGCTTTGTGGCTATGTATGGACTTTCCTGAACTTCAGTTCTGAATGTTATTTTCTTTCTTTCATTATTGAATTTGCTTTTTTTTCTGTATGTTGGTTGTTTTTATGGGTTCTATTGGTGTTCTTTGTTTTGTGGCTACCAGTAAGGAGATGAATCTCAAGGTTATATATTACACATACTTTAATGATAAATATAATTTGAACTTTTTGATTTTGAACTTTGAATTCTGAAGTAAAAAAATCAAACTATTCTCCTTCATTCAATATGGTTTGCTAAAAGAAACTTAAATAGATAAATGTATTCGCAGTCAGCAGTTTCTTAAGACGACCAAGATCATTAGTGTATAATTACATGGCAAGATGAATGATTCCACAATGCAGATGGCTCTTGACAAACATCTTCAAGGTGTTGCCATAACCAGATCTTCTGCAGAACTGAGCTATTTCTTGTGTGGTTTTTTGTGTGGGACAGGGGGGACTTCTTTTTTTGGCAACTAGTTATATGTTTTAGAAGTCTTACAATAATAATATGAAAAACATCCAGGGAAATTCCATAACCTAATAGAAAATAACTGGAAATATTCAGCAGTTCAGGTTAGGGATCGAGTATAGAAACAGTCAAAGTTTTAGTTTAATGTAAAATTGCTAAATGTTAGATACAAAGTTTAACCCCATAATATCTGTTGTAAATGGTGTCTACCCCATGAACAAATTTGGGGTACATGTTGGGCTGTGCTCTCTGGTGGGTATGTGAGTACATATCTGTTATGTCACTGCAGATACTGTATGCAGCCTATGCAGATTACACTGACAGTTATCAGTGTAGTACTATTTGATCCCTTTGCTGCCATTTTTGAACTTGCACTTCAGTTAATACTTTAGATATTTCATATTTTGCACTGATAGGAAAAGCCCAACAGGTCTACACTGGCTGCCAGAGCATCCCATCAATTACATTCCACTAGTCATCACCTGCCGTCTATTTACTTTCACATATCCATGAACATCCACTGATTCTCCTACATATCACCTACACCAGGAAGCCAAATGTCCGAGCAAATCAGTACACATTTGGAATGAGGGAGGAAACTAGAGCGTTCAGAGGAAACTCGTGCAGTGAAGGAGAGTGAGTGTATACTCCAGAGGTTGTACCAAGAGTCAGTCAAATCTGGGTTGTCAGAGTGAGTCAGGGCATTTCAGGTATTGGTGATTGGTCCATCAGTGTTCCTTGTAGTGTGTCTAGTAGCAGAGAAGTCAACAGAGAAACAATGCTTAAAGGGAATCTCAACTACATGCAGCTCAGTTGCTGATTGATGTTGGGGTTAAGTTGCAAAGAAGACAAAATGAATAGCTGTGATATGCTGCGGACAGAATTGCCTGTTCAAAAAAACTTTCTGGATGAAGAGAGCAAAAAGAAAGTGAAGTGGCAAATACATCAACAGCTACTTGGATCTATCTGTTACTTTCTCCTCTGAAATGCAACCAAATGTAGGCCTGAACAGCAGCACTTTGTTTTCTGCTGGGACATGATTCAACCTTTAACATCCTAATTTAATTCAGCAATTTCAAATACTTGCTATGTCTGTTTGTATCAGAACACAACAGTTCTACCTTTGTTATACATCTCCAGCATTAACAGTTTTCCTTTTCCCATGGACATAACTATTTCTCTTGGATATTTCCAATGTTATTTTGTCAGTTTCAGTTCTATATAACAGTTCTTCATTGCTTTTATTTGTCCTTTTTTCTTCTCCTGCTTGCCATCCTTAAAATCTGCTTCTGAAAAGCTAAGAGGGAGGAGAAGGAAAGGGAGAAGGATGCTCCTCATCTGGTTAGTAATACACAACCTTAATCACTGAAACATCTGTTCTTTAAGGACATCAATACTGATTCCTGCCACTTGATCCAACCACCAATTGCAGAGCACAGCAAGTCTAGAGAGAAAGACACCAGGTCTACTATATATCCAATATCTCTTCAAATCAGTCAAAACACATCCTGCTTAGATTAGTCATCAATTGTATGTCCTTGGTGAAGACGTATACATGAATATGCATGGAGAATGTAACTTGACAGATATAGAAATTGCCCCTTGAAAAAGTGATTCTATGTGGTTTCCTGAGCTGGGAGATGGGTGGAGAGGAAGATTCAGTTCTACTGGTGGGATTCAAAGGAAATTATTTAACTCCTTCAGATGCACCACCAAATCCAATTGGTGGAAGTTGCAATGTAGTAGTCCAGTAAACAATACGGTAAACAAAAGCTTGTCAAATGTAAAAGAAAAACTTTAAACCTTAAGACCATAAGACATAAAAGTAGCATTAGGGCATTTGGCTCATCAAGTCTACTCTACAATCACATGTCTGGTTTATCACTCTCAGCTCCATTCTCCTGCCTTCTCCCTGTAACCTTTGTCTTGAATAATCAGGAACCTTCATCTTAAATATACCCAAAAACATAGCCTCCACCATTGTCTGTGGCAATAAATTCCACTTATTCACTATCCTCTTTGGGGGGGGGGGGGGTAGGAAGAGGAGAGAGAAAAGTTACTCCTTATCACTGTTCCAAATGGATGTAATCTATTCTGAGACTGTATTCTCTAGTCTTAGACTCCCTCACAACAGGACACTTGCTTTCCACATCCACTCTATCCAGGAATTTCAATGATAGCCAGTGAAATTCATTTAAATCCCAGTGAGTATAGACCCAGAGTAATCAAATGCATCACATACATAGCCTGGGGAAAATACACATTCAGACAAAAATACTTTTTTGGGTCTTTAATTCCTTTAATGCAGAAAGATGGTATCAAAATAAAAACAAAATTAAATTAAAAAAAAAACTCCTGCTGTTGCAATCTCATTTTAATTTCAGTCCACACTCTTGTGTATCACTAGCTATGTATGCAGTATGAAAATAAATTAAACAACATATACAAAACCAATACAGTTGTGGCAATTCTTAAAAAATACAATCCAAACAACCTCAGAATCCCACCAGCCCTGTACCTTAGAAACAACATCAAAAACATGAATAAATACATCTCATCGTAACTGAAGTCTGCTCACATTTCCACACATGCTTAACTTCCATACACAAAGGATAGACCCTGAAACAAGTTCTGCTTCCTCACGCTACTAGGCTGAAAAGGAACTTTGCACAACAATGCTATCCACTGCTAATAACTTACTGGTGAAAATTTTTCCTCACCATATGTCCAGAACTTGACATTGTTTCTAGAACATGATTACTCTTCTTTCTACTCTACACGTGCATAATGACAACACCATTTTCTCTTAAAGGCACACACAGCAATTTTAGTATTACCAGGATGAATACATATGTGTACTTTAACAATAAAAAAATGATATTCAACAGTCACCTGTTTGCATTCTTCCCTGCATACAAATAAGAATTCTCAATTACTCACTCACTGCAAAAGTACCTTTACCCTCTTCAACTGCTTCTCTAAAGAGTACTGAACTTGGACTAGCCAGTATCTATGACACTGCTGCAGAACTTATGGAGGCCACATCTAAAACTGACCTTGGTTTGTGATGTGGGTTAGAGTGCTGTCCAGTAGTTACTTTTTTTACTCCTGTAGGGTGCTGCAATATGAAGACTACCAACATCTGGCTCTGTCAGCTGTCACAGGTGCAATGGTGTCAGTTCCAGGAGTTTTGCTGTCAAGGTTGGGGTCGAGATCATATACAACCTGTTCTGACAGATCTTTTCCCAAAATCACACCATTCTCTGAATCCTCAAAATCTGGTTCATGTCCCAGGAAAGGACTACCTTGAATTACAGGAGTTTGCAGTCTCCTTTGAGGAGCTAGGGTGGGAAGGTTCTTACAGGGCCTGATGTTTCCTTTATTCACCCTCTTGATAGACCTTCCCTCCAAAGGTTCCACTGTGTATGTGTTGTCTAGCACCACTACCACCCTGTAGACAATTGATTTCCAAGCATCCTGGATCTTATTACAACCTAATGGTCTGTTCTAGAGGTAAACTAGAGTATTTACATCAATTTTAGGACAAGGAATTTTGTTCTGCAATGTGTTCTGCAGCCTTCTGTTCAAAGTATTCTTTTGCTCTGGCATGAGCATCACTCAGTCATTTCTGGTGTATGGCTAACCCATCATATTTCCTGTCTACCCGACTGTTCTCGCCCCAGCAGAGCTTCCACTAGCAAGTGAGGACCAATAACAAACAGTAGGGGAATCATAAGGGGAATATCTTGTGGTTGCCTGAGGTCTCACATTATACATATACTAACTCGGGTAGATCCTCTGGCCACCTGTTACTTTTCTTGGACAATGTACACAACAAATCATGCATCGTCCTGCTGAAATGCTCACACTGAGTGTTGCCAGTAGGATGATGGGGTGCAGTAGGGCTTTTCTTTACCCTGTACAGTTTGCAAAGCTCAGTTATGACCTTGCTTTCAAAGTTACAACCCTGGTCAGAATGCAACCTCTCCGGAACACCATCCTTCATAAACCATTCCCTCAAGAGCACCTTTGCTGTAGTATCTGCCTTTTGATCCTGAGTTGAAGATGCTTGGGAGAATTTTGTAAAAGTCTGTGACTACTAAGTCATTCTCACACCCATCGGTTACCAGCACAAGTACAGTGAAGTTTCCAGCAACAACTTCGAACAGCCTAGAAGCAAGAAATGATTTCATGAGGGGATGGATCTTGGGGTGCAGAATCTTAGTTAACATACAATGTGGACAATTTTTGACCCACTGTGCCACATCTTTGTGCGTGCTCACCCAAAAACTTTTGCTTCTCAACAAGTGTAGATTACGCCTGGCTACTGCTACACTATGACTTTACAGTCTTTGCATTCCCTGAGGACTCTTCTAAAAACCACAGATGAGCCTTCTCTCACACTTCTATCTGTGAGAACTCAGGGTTGTTCAGCACATATTTGCGAAGCTCCCTTCTATGGGTAGGATATCTGATCCCCCCCCCCCCCCGATCTCTGAGCACTACCCTCTTATTGGCCACAGCTTCAGGGGAATGGTTCAGTATAATGTTAAGAGTTTGGACTAGGGCATGCAGAAACTATTGTATCTTCACCCTCATGCTGTTTGCAACTATAGAAGCTATGCAGCAGCTGGTGTGCACTATGGTTATCACTAAAAGCTCCCCTGAGACAGGTGAACAAGTCATCAGCCTGGTCTTCCTCAGCATCACGGCCCATACGTTCTTCTCTAGAGCTGCATCCCTAAGCAGTGACATAACAAAATCATACTGATCCTGGTCAGACTGATTTCTAGCACAAAGCACATGTTTAACTTCAATAAAGTCATCAATAAGCCTCCCACCTTTCTCAACATAGCAGTTCCAATACTGACCACTGAGAAACACCACTAATCTCTGGAAACCAACCAGAAAAGGCTGCTTTTATTCACTCACTGCCTCCTGCCTGTCAGACATTCTATTAACCATGCCGTAAGTGCACTTTGCCAATATAAAAAAATTCAGCAGTCACCTTGGTACACATACATTAACCCTTTGCTTCCTAGAATCATTCTTGTGAACCTCTTCTGGATCCTCTCCAATGCCAGCACTTGTTTTCTGAGGCAAGGGGCTCAAAACTGTTCACAATTATCAAAATTGGCCTGACCGATATGTTATAAAGCCTTAGCATTACATCCTTGATTTTTTTTAATTTGCCTTCCTTACCACAGACTCAACTTGCAAGTTAACCTTTGGAGAATCCCACGTGAGGATTCAGAAGTTCCTTTACACTTTTTTTGGAATTTTCTCATTTGGAAAATAGTCTACACCTTTATTCCTTCTATAAAAGTGCATGGCCATACACTATATTCCATCTGCTATTTTTCCCACTCTCCCAATCTGTCCTTCAGCAGACTCCCTGCTTCCTCAGCACTCTCAGCATCATCCACAAATCCATCTATGTCATCATTACAATCATATAACATGAAAAAGTGTGTTCCCAACAGCAACCCCTGCAGAACACCAATGATCACAGGCAGCCAACTAGGAAAAGGCCTCTTTATTCCCACCACTTGCCTTCTGTCAGACAGCCCAAAGGCATTTCTTTGGGTAGGATAGGTATTAGTGAAAAAAACAATAAGCTTCAAAAAATGTTAGTTAGATTTTTTGATGAAATGGAATGAATATTTAAACAGCATTGTGCTGGAAGGGAAACTGTGATGTGTGATACTATTTGTGATATCAAAAAGGATAGAAGAACTGCTTCTGATGACTAAATGTTCAGATTTATGACAGTTGCTGCAATTTATGTGAAATTTCCATTTTGTGGTCTTCTGCTTGTTTCTGATTTTAGCCCCTTGCTTAACGACTTTGGTTTTCTGTATATATTGGCAGCATATACATCTTTAAGAACAAGATGCATCATGTGTTGTGACTTAGCTTGATATTGTCCATCAATGATGAATTATATCTGGCTAAAGGATCTGCACAGTTTGGTTACTTAAAGTATTCAACACTGGTTACATTGATGGGATCTTTACTTATTGATCAGACCCTGGTAATTCAATTGTCCAGGAGATATGGTAATAAGTATACAAGCACAACAAAATAACTTAATATTAACCTATCAGAAAAATATAAAGCACAAATAAACCACAAAAATACTGCATAGTAAGTCCCTCTTTCCAATATTTTATTAGTTTCTACATAGAAGAATACAGAGCACAAGAAAGTGTATATAAAAGGTCAAAAAACTACCAGTTACATTATATCTGTTCATAGTAACAATTACATTACCCTGTATTCATATAAGTTAATCAATAGTTATATTGAACTATGCTAATTTATTACAAAAAATGAATCTAACCCCTACCAAGACTGAAGCTGTTCATTAAGGAGGAAAGGTAAAATACCCTCTCATATAATGTAAATTAATATAGCCGACATCAGAGTTTAAACAACGAATTGAAGGTTTTGAAAATAAATCAGAAAAGGTCTCCACAATATTTGAAAGTTTTGATGAGATTCAGAAATTGAACAATGAACCCAAGTCCAAAATATTTCCACAAAGATTACAGGGCTCATAATTCTTAGTCACCACTTGTTGGGGGAGCTCTGAACTCACACTTACTCATGAAACTACCCCTGGGTCATAGGCACCGATTGTGATTTCTGATCTAGACAAAGTCCAACAAACCCAGGGAAAGTACCACAATAAATGAGTTCCACATGTGCAGAGGGAGAGACACAGAGATATAAAGGCTTTGATCTTTTGTTTTCATGCCATTAACTCAGTCTGGTTCCTTTCATTCAAACAATACATGTGTTCATTAACACAGGGTTCAACATACCCTCATAAATCAAATAGACCCTTTCATTCCTTATCTATCAGCCCTAATGTTTTGGGCTTAACTTTCATTCAAGTTCCAAAAGAACGCTAATGGGGTAAGTGGGTAAGTGACAAACCCAAATCAAACAAGAATCCATTAAGCCAATTGACAGATGCTAAGAAAGGATCCATCACCCTGGCTCTCAGAGTGAGCAACAGACATCCCCATGTTAATGGTGCCTGAGACTAAGAAAGAATCCAGCTGCTATCAGCAAACGTTAGACATTGACAAACCTGCAGTGCTTACTTTGTACAGACACTGTACAGGCTGTGAGCTCAGAGAATTAAATTGTCATTATGAACTGTTCAGACATTCATACAATGTTTTACAAAATTTAATACAGCACACTACTACAGAATAGGATTCTCCAGCAAGAGCATGAATGGTGGTTGCCTTACAGATAGATAGATCAAACTAAAGGGGCCAGATGGCTGTATTTTAAAGGCAATTTTGTGGCATTCACATATAAAAAATTACTATGGCTAATAACTGTGAAAAACAATAGAACATTTAAATTAATGTTTAAATCAAGCTGTGAGATGAAAGGCTAGAGTTATTTGCACAGGCACTGGCACAACTGACTGGTCTTTTGAATATACAGTATTAATTAAAGAAGTGAATAATGTCTTCTGTTTCTTCCCTTATGTTTCAGGATGACTTAGTTTCACACCAGGTTTTTCAGCATTCTAACAAAATGCTGGTGGAATGCAGCAGGCCAGGCAGCATCTATAAGGAGAAGCACTGTCAACGTTTCGGGCCGAGACCCTTCGTCAGGACTAACTGAAAGGAAAGGCAGTAAGAGATTTGAAAGTAGTGGGGAGAGGGTGAAATGTGAAATGATAGGAGAAGACCGGAGGGGGTGGGATGAAGCTGAGAGCTGGAAAGGTGATTGGTAAAAGTGATACAGAGCTGGGGAAGGGAAAGGATCATGGGACGGGAGGCCTCAGGAGAAAGGGGGAGGGGAGCACCAGAGGGAGATGGAGAACAGGCAAACAACTAAATATGGCAAGGATGGGGTTAAAAGGGGAGGAGGGGCATTAACAGAAGTTAGAGAAGTCAATGTTCATGCCATCAGGTTGGAGGCTACCCAGCCGGTATACAAGGTGTTGTTCCTCCAACCTGAGTTTGGATTCATTTTGACAGTAGAGGAAGCCATGGATAGACATAACAGAATGGGAATGGGACATGGAATTAAAATGTGTGGCCACTGGGAGATCCTGCTTTCTCTGGCGGACCGAGCATAGGTGTTCAGCAAAATGGTCTCCCAGTCTGCGTCGGGTCTCACCAATATATAAAAGACCACACTGGGAGCTCTGGACACAGTATACCACACCAGCTCACTCACAGGTGAAGTGTTGCCTCACCTGGAAGGACTGTCTGGGGCCCTGAATGGTGCTGAGGGAGGAAGTGTAAGGGCAGGTGTAGCACTTGTTCCGCTTACAAGGATAAGTGCCAGGAGGGAGATCGGTGGGAAGGGAAGGGGGGGAACGAGTGGACAAAGGAGTCACGTAGGGAGCGATCCCTGCGGAAAGCAGAAAGGGGGAAAGCTACACCGGCCCTTACACTTCCTCCCTCACCACCATTCAGGGCCCCAGACAGTCCTTCCAGGTGGGTCCCTAACTCTGCAGTGAACCAGATAACCAGACCAAATGAGAGTTGAGCGGAGAGACAGGGGTAACCCAGGATGAGAGGAGTGTTGGATGAGTTAATAAGGAAGAATTGGATGATCTTTTAGTGCTCTCCAATGCTCATATTCTCAGGCTGTCTGCATGCCCTGGCCATCCCCGACCCCAAGGGATATCCATGATGCAGAGGTGGTGATGGACAGGCTCAGTAGGGAGTGCAAGCTTCACACACGCAGTCTGGTCCAGAAAGTTGCCTGTTATGTTGGAATCTACCAGAGCCTCCTATGTATTTAGTGCCGTCAGGGTGCGGTGGAGGACAGAGAGTCGGGCTATGGTGCAGAAAAGACAAAAGGTCTGTGGGAACTTACCAGACGGAAGGCCCCTCATCTCTACCAGGTGGTGCTGTTTTCCCGGACACAGTGGGCATTTGAAGTGCGAGTAATTGCCAGCTCCACAGTAAGTGCACAAGTTCTTTCTCCACCAAGGGATCTTGCCCTGACTGCATGGGTCCTGGAGGCATTGGTAATGGGGATTCTGCAGCCTGAAATGGTTTTGGCAACAGAACTGGAATTCCAGCTGATGATACCACAAGATGCCTGTCAATTTGGAGAGGCAGCACCATGAGAATTTCAAGTCAGTGGGCATCTCCTGGGTAGGTACCACTATGAGAAGCTATGATGGTAATGGGCCAGTAGCACTTCTGTTTTCCAGCTACACTTCGCTGCAGGTGTCCTGAATTCTGTAGTGTAATCTAGCACCCAGCTGATCTTTGATGCAGGTAAGATATCTGATCTGCTTCTCCCCCCACTTCTCCTTCCCGGATGGTTGAAAATATCCGGCACATCTCAGCAGTACATTCCCTATATTTATTGCAAGTAGTGGTTTTATTTTCACAGTTAATGGGGGGGACCAGGTCAGAGCTCACCCAGTCAGTAGGGAGATGATGAAGGCAATCTTGGACTCAGTCCGCAGGATACGGAGATGGCTAGATCTCGAAGTACAAGATGTATGGAAACCGAAGATGTGACATTGGTTTGAGGATCCATTGATGTATTTGGGCACTGGAGTCCATGGCTTCAAGGGAAGAGTTTGACTGGTGTGGGATTGCTGTATTGAGATGGAGAGTTGGCTGAGAGTGGCAAGCAGATGGTCAATGGTTTTATGCTGCTTTAGGATCGTGTGCTTCCATCAATGGATGAATTCCTTTAGGCGAGCAATTCTATTGGTCAATCATTGGTTCACTTATCCTATCAGGAAATGTAGAGGTGGCTTAACCCAAAAAGCAGCGCAGTAGAGATGATTTAGCAGTAGATGATATTTTCCTAATAAACTGCAAAATAACAAGCCATAAGCAGCCACAAAACAAAGAATAGATACTTAGCACAACAAGGAACAGGGTGACTAAAGGCCAGGAGAAACTGGTTGAGACTGGCTACTTCAATGAGTGAACAAGGATTGTGGCTGAGCCCTGGGTTTAAATTGGCTGCAGGTGATGAGTTGAAAACAAGTGGCAGGTGACTCCTGTTAGCCGGGTGGAGACTGGCAGGTACCTGTGCAGGCCTGGCAGGACTCCCCTCCTTCGACTGGCACCCAGTGGCCCAGGACAATTCGGATGGGTTTGGTGGATTTTACATGGGTGCTCAGGGTAGGTTAATTTGTTAATTAAATCATTCTGTGAGTAGGTTAGAGTTAAATCGGGGTTATTGGGGGTTGTTGGGACAAAGCTCAAAGGGCTGGAAGGGCTACTCCCACACTCTATCGTTAAGTCCATGAATATTTTGGCCAAAAGGTGAACACAGGTTTTCAGCACTCTGCTTTGTACACAATTCGAGAGTGACCTCTTGTGGGGTTTCAGAATCTTAAAAAAATGGTCTGACATTGGCTTCTGAGACAGAAATCACAGGGCTGCCAGATGCAGAGGGAATTTTCATAGGCACAACTTTATTCTCCCTTTAAAAGCATGCATGAAAGGCATTGAGCTCATTGGGGAGTGAAGTTGCCATTAATGTGTTGGATTTTTCCTTATAGCATACAAACCCCTACTGCAGCGGTATTGCATTTGACTTTGTCTTTGACTTCAAATAAATTGCATTTTTTCTCTCACTGGGCCCTTCTATAGATTATACCTGGACTTGTAGGGTTCTGATTTACTGATCTTGAATGTCACAGACTTAGTTTAGCAGACTGTGAATCTTCTGGTTCATATAGGGTTTCTGGCTTGGGAAAAGTTGGTCTGTTTTCCAAGGTGCACACTCATCCGCACAGGTCTCCATAGAGCTGACAACAATTGTGGTGTACAGTATCCATTCAGGTTCAAGGATGAATACTTGAATGAAGTATAGTGCTCTCATTCAAAGCAGCCTTGTAAACGCTTCTCCACTTCCCTTGAGCAAACCATCACTGGTACTCTGGTCATCAGTCTCTGCTTGTATGCTGGGAGTAGAAGTATATCCAGGTGATCAGAATTTCCAAAGTGCAGGCATGGGATGGCTCAATAAGTGTTCTTGATGGTGGTGGTAATGGTGATCATAGTGTTGGCTCCTCTGGTTCCGCAGATATTATGATATTCCAAGCCAGTGGAGCTGGACTGTTATGTCTGTTTACCATGAAACAAACATCACCACCTTTGCTTTAACCTGGTCACTTTCCACAGGGTTTGATAAAACCGGCTCTACATCCTTTCATGATAATGATCAGCCAGCTCACTATCCATTCAAATGCCAACCAGGACATGGTAGTATGACCATTATCAGATTACGTGTTCTGGTGTTGGAAGAACATTACAGCAGAATCCCAGTTGTTAAATTACCATATTAGTAATCAAGAAACTTGGGCCAGCAATCTAGAGACATGAGTTCAATTCCCAGCCTGGCTCCTGTGGAACTCTTCAATTAATATTCTGGAATTTAGAAGCTACAATGAAACTATGAAAACTAATGAGCAGTCGTAAAAATATCCAGTTCGGTAATGCCCTCCCAGTTCACACATGTAGTTGATTCTTACACAGCATGGCACACCACTCAGTTGCACTTTTATGGATAAATTCAAAGAAAGACAGAATACAATTGAATGGACCATCTGACATTTGAATGGGTACATGTGGTGCATTCAGAAGAAAGGTTTAGAGGGATATTGGCCAAATGCAAGCACATGGAACTAACTCTTGTAGGCACCTTGTTTGACCTCAATGAATAGATCTAAGCAGATTGCTTCCATGTTGTGTAATGCTATGACTCCCTGATGTACAAGTTAGAAATTAGAAATGGAAGATGATTCTAGCCAAATTGACATTACAAACTCTTCCTCATAAACAGTCAGTGAACACATGTATAATTGGGAGAGCTGCCTCACAGGCTAGTCAATTAACAGCTTGACATAGTCACATTTATGGAATCACATCTTATAAACATTTTGGCAGACTCCTCCACCACAGTCCCTGAGTCCATACTCAGGCCATGATAAAAACCAGTCAGAATGCTTTCCTCTGTACATCTTTCGAAGTTTGCCTGAGTCTGCAGTTATATACCCAACCGCCTTAAACCTCAAAGAAAGCTGAGAAATTGACTTGTATTCCTCATAGTTGCATCTATGAGCCTTGTCTAGGATGGGTCCTCACAGATATTGACACCCAGTAAGTAACTTAAAGCTGCTCACACTTTCCCCTTCAGATCCTTCAATAAGGACTGGTGTTAGTTCAGCTCACTTCATCTCCTTAAAGTCTGAATCATTTCCTTGGTTTTGCTGACATTGAGTGCAACACCATTCAACCAGCTGACCTACGTCACTCCAATGCACCACTTTGGCACCTACTGGTGTTCTGCAAATAACAGTGGTTTCATCAGTAAATTTGTAGATGGCATTAGAGCTATGCTTGAACACATAATCTTAGATATAACCAAATAACCATATAACAATCACAGCACAGAAACAGACCATCTCGGCCCTCCTAGTCTGTGCCGAACTCTTAATCTCACCTAGTCCCACCTACCCGCACTCAGCCCATAACCCTCCACTCCTTTCCTGTCCATATACCTATCCAATTTTACCTTAAATGACACAACTGAACTGGCCTCTACTACTTCTACAGGAAGCTCATTCCACACAGCTATCAGTCTCTGAGTAAAGAAATACCCCCTCGTGTTTCCCTTAAACTTCTGCCCCCTAACTCTCAAATCATGTCCTCTCGTTTGAATCTCCCCTACTCTCAATGGAAACAGCCTATTCACGTCAACTCTATCTATCCCTCTCAAAATTTTAAATACCTCAATCAAATCCCCCCTCAACCTTCTACGCTCCAATGAATAGAGACCTATTGAATATAGAATGAGTGGAACAGGGGTTAAGCAGACAGACCTGAGCTGCACCTGTGTTGATGGTCAGTGAGAAGGAGTTGAGATTTCTAAACTGTACTGATCAGAATCGGGTTTATTATCACTGGCATGTGACATGAAATTTGTTAACTTAGCAGCACAGTTCAATACAATACATTATAGAAGTAAAAAATAAAATAATAAGTAAATAAGTAAATCAATTACAGTATATGTATATTGAACAGATTAAAAATCATGCAAAAACAGTAATTACATATTTTAAAAAGTGAGGTAGTGTTCAAGGGTACAATGTCCATTTAGGAAACAGATGGCAGATGAGAAGAAGTTGTTCCTGAACCACCAAGTGTGTGCCTTCAGGCTTTTGTACCTCCTACCTGACTGTGGTCTCCCAGTGAGAAAGCTGAGGGTCCAGATGCAGAGGGAGCTCTTGGTTTGATAATAAGTTCTGAGGGAATGATGTTGAATGATGAGCTGTAGTCAATGAACAATTCCAGATGTATTCCGGTTGTCCAGATGGTCCAAAGCATAAAGAAGAGCCAGCAAGGTAATGGATGTTGCAGGACTGTTGTAGCATTTTGCATACCATTCTGATTTGGAAATATTTCATTGTTCATCCTTTGATGCTGGCTTAACAGAAAGGTAGATAATAAGAAATAGTGCAGGAGAAACCATTTAATGCACAGAATGCTGGAAGAACTCAAATGGCCTGGTAGCATCTATGGAAAAGTGTATAGTTGACGTTTTGGGCTGAAACCTTTCAGCAGGACTGCAGAAAAAAGATGAGGATTCAGAGTAAAAGGGTTGGGGGAGGGGAGTGAGAAACACAAGGTGATATGTGAAACTGGGAGGAGCAGAGATGAAGTAAAGAGCTGAGAAGTTGATTGGTGAAAGAGGTACAAGGTGGAGAAGGGGTAATCTAATAGGAAAGGACAGAAGGCCATGGAAGAAAGAAAAAAAAAGTGGAGGAGCACCAGAGTGAGGGAATGGGCAAGCAAGGAGATGAGGTGCAAGTGGGAAATGGAAATGGGGACTAGAGAAAGGGGCAGTGGGCATTACCGGGAGTTTGAGAAATCCATGTTCATGCCATCAGTTTGGAGGCTACCTAGCTGAAATATAAAGTGTTGTTCCTCTAAGCTGAGTGTGGCCTCATCACAACAGTAGAGGAGGCAATGGATGGACATGTTGGAATGGGAACAGAAATTAAAATGGGTGGCCACTGGGAGATCCCTCTTTATCTGACAGATGGAGCATAGGTTCTAGGCAAAGCTTGGAGAAACTCTTTGTTTCTTCATGCCCAATCATGGTCAATATTTTAGCTCAGACATCTTTCCTTCATTAATTCCATATCCCTTGATTCCCTCTGTATCTCTAATTTCTAATAATCCCAGTTTTGAATATCCTCAGTGACAGATCCTCCATAGACTTTTGGGCTAGGGAATGTCAAGAACTCACCACTCCATGGGTAAAAATAAAATTCTTTTCATATCTGGTCTTAATTTTCACAGTGATTCCATGGCTCAAAGATTTTATAGTCCACATCACAACAGGGAATTGCTCAGCCTTTGAACTTTGCAAAGCTTTTGGTTTTAAACCTTTGAATTAAACTTAATTGAAGTGTAAATACTGTGCAAAATAACAAAATGCAGCTGTTAGAGATCCACATTCTGCCATATTCAACTGCTTTCTGTTTCATCTAAGAAACAAAACAAATAATGTTTTATCTTATCAAAATAGAAAAAGAACTTGAATGTATCAGAATTAGAAAGCATTTGAATCACTTGTCCATTTATTCAGATTTTGATGCAAGGTGAGACATGGAACAGATGGTCACAGAGAAAAGGAATGAAAGGCAGAATGGATAAACTGACTAAATACAAAAACATCAGCCTTTCTTTTGAATCGGACTTTTAAAGTATAGTTTCAGCAGTGTTTCTAACCTGAATAGTGTCTATGCGGATTGAAGGATTCAAGTAGTAGTTATGACAAGTGCATCATTTTCTGTGTACACATGAAAGGTAGAATGTCCATTTATGGTTAGCATGGACTCCTACTTACAATAGGTAGTTTTCATACAAGATCAAGGTTCTTACCTTGGTGTTTATTAGTATTTAGAAAATTATTTTTTGGTATTCAGCTCACTAGAAGCCAGATGGAGCTTGAAGTGCAGAGCAAGTTTATCTCCTATATTCTCTAGAATTTTAACCAATTACAAGAAAAAGGTGTCATTAAAGAAGGGTGCAATATCAGATCAGAATAACCAATGGTCAGGTAAAAAATGAAAGCTATAATCTGCACTCACACTTCTCCTCTCTGAACATAATTGGGATAGAACTCTCATCTACCACACAGTGAGCTTCTGCATCCAAGACATCTTGTTCTATGGCTTCAGCCACATCCAACAGGCTCCCACTAGTAGATATATCTCCCCTTCTTCTTTCTACTCTCTGCAGGGATTGCTCTCTCTGACTAAATCACATCCTACCAATCACCCTTTAGGTTCTTATCCCTGCAGTTGAACTGCACATATCCCAGCTGATATCCCGCCCTCCACACTTATTTAACATCAACCCTCCCAAGCTGAGTGAGATAAAAAAAGGCAGTGAAGAAGTCAAGATCGGCATCAGCACCAGGCCCTAACAGTGTTCCGTATTGTGTCTACAAGAACACTCCAGATGTTCTGAGATTCCTCCGGAGAGACATGAGGGTTGAGTGGGAAAAGCAAGTTATCCCCAAAGCCTGGAGAAGACCGAGGGGAATTCTGATCCCAAAAGAAAAGAATTTGTCCACTATTGAACAGTTTTGCCAAATAAACCTTCTGAACATAGAAGGCAAGATCTTTTTCAGCGTGTTGATGCAGAGACTTACAAAATATCTGAAACAAAACCATTTCATTGACACATCAATCCAAACAGCTGGCATAGCAAGCTTCTCGGGATGCCTTGAACACACCAGCATCATATGGCATCAAATGCAGACAGCTAAGAAAGAAGGAAAGGATCTGCATGTCTTGTTCTTCGACCTGGCCAATGCCTATAGATCAGTTCCTCAATCCCTGCTGTGGACTGCTTTGAATTCTTTCAGGTGCCTGCAACAATAACAAATCTGGTAAAACACTACTTCCAGGATCTGCGAGTTTGTCTCACAACATCAGACTTCACCACAGCTTGGCAACCACTGGAAGTAGGCATCATGGCGGAGCATACCATCTCCCCATTGGCCTTCTCTATGGCAATGGAGCTCGTTATCAGAGCCTCAGATGGGTTGCAGGAGGAAGACGGCTACAGTTTGGTGAAAGGTTACCACCGATACGAGCCTATATGGACGATATAACAATATTGACGACAACTGTCCCCTGCACCAAGAGACTTCTGCAAAAACTTCATCAAAACATCACATTGGCAAGGATGAAGATCAAGCCCAGCAAGTGCAGAAGCATCTTCATTGGTCAAGTCACGGATCAAAGATTTCACATTGAGGGAACACCTGTCCCAACTGTGTCAGAAATGCCGGTGAAGAGCTTGGGTCGATGGTATGATGCTAAGCTCAAGGACACCAAGCAGTTTAAACATCTCAAAAAGGATACTATCACGTACATAGCTCACATCAACAAGACCTTGCTGCCAGGAAAACTCAAGCTGTGGTGCTTCCAGTTCGGCATATTCCCAAGGCCTGTGGCCTTTAACAGTGTATGAAATCCCCATCAACAAGGTGGAAAAGCTCGAAAGAGCGATCAGCACACATGTGAAACAGTGGCTTGGATGTCCACGATGCTTAAGTGCTGTTGGACTGTACGGGAACGGCAAATTAGAATTACCAATCGCAAGTCTTATGGAAGAATTCAAATGCACCAAAGCAAGGTAGGTCATTACCCTCACTGAATCTGAAGATACTGCTATTCAAACAGCGGCCCCCCATGTGGCAACAGGGAGGAAGTGGACCCCATCTGAAGCCGTTCAGAGTGCTAGGTCTGCTCTTCACTTCAGGATGTGGTTGGCCAAGTCCAACATGGGAGAGCCGATCTCGGGCTCATCCCAAAGGCTCCTCAATGGCACAAGGCAACATCAGTGCAGAAGAGACGGCTCATGGTGGCGGAGGTGAGGAGACAGGAGGAGGCAGAGTAACATGCCAGAGCTGTTTCAATGTCCAAGCAGGGCCAATGGACTAATTGGGAGAGCCTGGAAAAGAGGAAACTCAGTTGACGTGACATTTGGGAGATGGAGGGATCTCGGCTAAGTTTTGTCATCAGAGCCACTTATGACCTCCTACCAACACCTCAAAACCTGAACCAGTGGTGGGGAGAAGACCCCACTTGCTCTCTTTGTCAAGCACCTGGATCACTTAGGCACATTTTAACAAGATGCATCATGAGCCTCAGCCAGAAGCAGTATACTTGGCGGCATAACTAAGTTATCAGACAGCTGGCATTAACCTTGGAACAGATGCAAACCACCGTAAATGCTATCCCACAAACATCGACAGGAAATATCCACATTACACGATTTATACCAGCAGGCCAACCTCCAGAGCACCAAGAAACATCAAAGGATATAAACATTCTGCAGGTTGCTCGGGATTGGAAAATGGACGTGGACTTGGAGAAAAAGCTTGTGTTTCCCCCAGACATTGCGGCTACAACACTCCGGCCAGAAATAGTCCTATGGTCCACAACAGCCAAGCTGGCGTATGTTGTGGAATTGACAGTACCATGGGAAAATGGTGTTGAAGAAGTTTATGAGAGGGAAAAGACCAAGTACTCTGAACTGGCAACTGAAGCTGCTCAGAATGGCTGGAAGACCAAGATTTTCCCTGTAGAAGTGCGATGCAGGGGATTCGTTGCTACATCTATGACCAGTCTGTTGAAGAAGATGGGGATGAGAGGTGTCTCCCTCCAACAAGCAATGAAGTCCTTGTCGAATGCAGCAGAAGAAAGCAGCAATTGGATTTGGATTAAAAGGAAAGACAACAACTGGGTTGCAAGATGAAGACAGGAGGGTACGGAACATGAGGGTATATCTGGTAGCACCATTGAGCCCTCTGGTGACATTGTGAGCTTATCAATGAAACGTCAAAGGAGGGTGCCCACCTGATGACCCCAATGACATAGCTACCCTCCTCATCACCACTCCAAACCTACTGCCAACATCGAGAGTCCAAATTTATCATAGGGATTGAAACATCAAGTCCTATTAGCTCTACTAAATCTACCGACTCATACCACCTACTAATCGCCCTTCAGGCTGTTATCCCTGCAGTTATGCCAAGTGTTGTACCTGCTCCTACACCTCCTCCCTCACCACCATTCAGGGTCCTAAAAAGTCCTTCCAAGTGAGGTACAACTTTACATGTGAATCCATTGGGCCAATTATTGAATCTAGTGCTCCAGGTGTGGACTCTTCTACATCAATGGGGCCCAATGCAGACCGGAGGGTATGTTTTCTTCATCTGCTTTAAAAGCCAGGGTATGCTGATGGCCAGCCATTTCAATTCCACTACCATTTCCCACACTAACTTACCCATCCTTGGTCTTCTTTACTTGTACATTGAGGCTGGATGCAAATTGGAAAAGTAATCTTTCAATCCATCTTTGTAGTCTCCAAACTAATGGCATCAATATCAATTTCTCTAGCTTCAGATAACCACTGCCCAACATAACCCACCCACCTACTTTTGTTTTTCCTTATCCCCTTTCCCTTTCACACCCTCTTGAACTGCCCATATGCTACATCTTCCTCCATCTGTTTTCCACCTCCTTCCCTATATTCTGTGATCTGTTGTCCTCTCCTATCAGATTTCTTCATCTTCATCCTTTTAACTCTCCACCTATCACCTCCCAGCTTCTTGCATCATTCCTTTTTGTCCACCTCTGCCTTCCTCTCACCTAGATTCACCTGTCACCTTGTGTTCCTCCTCTTCCCATGCCCCTTTATTCTGGCTTCTCTCCAGTGTCAATGAAGGGTTTTATCTCAAAACAGTAACTAATTATTATCCTCCATAGATGCAGCCTGACCTACTGATTACCCCCAACATTTATTACACATTGCTGGAGACTTCCAGTATCTACTTTGTCACTTGTGTTTCTAAAATACTGGATCCATTCTCATTGTTTAATGTGAAAGATAGTTGAAAACTCTAACATACATCAATTATCATACTATTCCTTCTGGTGTAGGGTCTTCAATTCGACATGTTAACTTTGCTCCTCTTTCCACAGATATTGTTAGACCCACTAAGTGTTTCCAACATATTCTGTATCTCTATTTTTCAACACCTGCAGCATTAGATTTTCAGCTTTGGACCTTAATGTGAGAAAGTAATTTTGAAGATGTCAGTAGTGCAACATCTTTGGCAACCAATGCATCTCTTAATTATTACCACCCCTTTTCGTGTTGATATAGAGATAACATTGAATGAATCCAGGCAGAGAAAATGAGTCTATTGAGATGCACTGTTTTGCCCAATGCTCTAGTCACAAGGGAAATCACAAGATATGCCACTGAAATTCCAGATGCTCCAGAGAGATTACAGCAACAACTATATTTAGTAAGTACAACTTCAGCAGATGAGTTTGCTTTCTGTAATCAAAAGACAATCCAAAGCAGTCTGTGTCCCAAATTGGAAAAGTTGTGCATTTTGCAACCTTTCAGAGTTTACTCATTGAATTGCAAGGGTTATTTAACTCTTCAAATCTCTTTCACCATTCAATTACATTATGTCTGATTTACATCTTGACTCCATTTCTCTGTTTTGGTTCCACAACCCTCGATACTGTGGCTAAATTTATGTATCCATTTTTTTAATTAGAAGGACAAAGCTCTAATTTTAAGGGCTCTTTCTCTAAGTTATTGGGTAGTGAATTTCTCACCAGCAACCGTCTTAAATAACTTAATCTCCTTCAATATCTCAGTTCCATAATCTTCTAATCTTTTATGTGCAGGGAAATTCAATCATAAATGAGAAAGAAAAACTTAAAACTAAACCATGCAATTTCTCTCCATTACTCCTTTACTATTTGTTGACTGGGTATTCTTTATTCCAATGGATTGTAGATTTCAGTTCTGAGCAATTCTTTGGCCTAATTTAGCATGACTGGTTAGTTAAGTAGGCGGGTTGTCAAATCAATTGTAATGATAAACAAAAGCTCCAATTTATGCAACAATTTCAATAAAACTAAGCAACCCAGGACGCATTGCAGAGGAAATATCAAGCCACCTCACCTAAGGAGGGAATGGGGAAAATGGTTACAGATTTGTTGAAAGTGGTACATTCTGTGAAATGTCTTAAAGGAAGAAAGAGAGATAAAGAGGTGAAGATAATTTAGGAAAATATTACAGAGGTGAGAATCAAAACAGCAGAAGAATCAAATGCTACTAGTGGGGAAAATGAAAATCGAGCTTCCAAGTGTGCATAATGCTTTTTTCCCCCTAGCGGTTTTGTCTCTGCTTTCCTAAGTACAGGTAAATTGTATGGCAACAATATTCAAATAGGATTGACAATCACAATTACACATGGAATAGGCTCAACACATTATTGCTTTTATTTATCCTGATTGTTGTTTTGCACTTTACTTGTCAATCACTACACAATGTTTTGTGATTTATTTTTCAGTTTCATGTCATTGTTAAACATTGTTCTAGTCCTTTCTCAGCTGCAGAAAGAGCAATGTGCTTACATACTGACTTTATGACCTTCAGAGCCAATGGAGTAATTTTAAAATCCAATCATGGTTGCTCTGTAAGCACAGTGACAGCTGTTCTGAACAGATATCCTGAACTTATTGAAGATGTAGAATGACACATTGATAGTTCCAGCACTGAACTTTGCACAGTAGATTTGTGTCAGGTGGTCTGAACCTTCCTCCACCCAGTTGAAATACCTGAGAGAGCATAGGTAGATGGCTTGTCATTTAATAATATTGAACTAAGCTGTTCCTCAGTTTATCTAATCCACTTCATTTTAGAACTGAAAAAATGTTACAATATCGGGTGAAATTGGGCTAAGGTACTTTAAAAAGACACTGAAGTGTAGAATTTTCAGAATATATAATCACATGAATAAGTCATTGATTTATGGATACAGATCCTTTGGCCTACAACTTCCATACTGATCATCAAACACATTTTTACACAAATCCCATTTTTTAAACTTTTGCCATTTCCAACAGCTAACACCATGAAATTACAGTGGTCTTTCAAGCCAGTGAGTTAAGCTTTGCAGCAAGACAAGGACAACTGGAGGTTGTCTAATAGAATGAGTACAGCACATACCTGGGAACACCACCACTTGGAAATCCCCCTCCAAGTCACTCACCATCCTGACTTGGAAACATATTGCTGATCCTTCATTATCACTGAGTCAAAATAATGGAATTCCCATCCTACACCTCAGGGACTGCAGCGGTTCAAAAAGGCAGCTTATCACCACATTCTCAAGGGCAACTAGGGATGGGCAATAAATGCTGGTTTAGCTGGCAACACCCTCATAGCGTAAATGATTGAGGATTAAGAGCAACTAGTTGTGGCTGCCTGTTTCAATGAGGAATAAGGATAGTGGATGAGAGCTGGGTTTAAATAGGCTGCAGGTGACAAGTTGGAAATTAGTGGCAGGCGATTCCTGTTAGCTGGGTGGAGACTGGGAGGTTCCTGCCTCTGCAGGCCTGACAAGATGAGATTTAGTCAAAAACAAAGGAACGGATCATTCAGAAAGAAGGAAGATATTTTGGTGTTATTCTCACACTTATAGTTATCAATGACACTGGAGTTCTCCCTGTCTTCCCACATCCCTTAAGAGGAGCTTTACACTATCCTGCCTGTCACCTCTACCTAGCTGAGCAGATATAAAGAAGGAAAAAAAAATAAGTTTTGCTTTCTGAGTAAAGCCTCTCTTCACTGAAGCCTCAAAGAGCTAAAGCCTTAGCACTGATACCAAATGTCTATTTCTAAAAAAACCCCACAAATTTCACAGATCGTGTTTGAAAGAAGAATACTGTTATTAACATCTGAGCTTTTATTGTTCTCCAAATTAAGATAGGTGAATTGGGAATACATCCATTCAAGGAGCATTGCAGATGTTAGGAAATTACAAGCTTTGTTTGTATAGATAAATTAATAAATTTAATTTTTGGACTGATAGAATTTTAGTAAACAAAACAATTAATGGAAAAGAATTGGTACATGGACTAAAATCAGAGGTCACCCATGATTACCTTGAAAATTCTCCAGGAACTCATATGTAACTATGTCTTATGTGTAAATTGACACAGTGATGAACCTTACCAAACACCAAATACCTAATCTTTTCCATTAATTGTTTTGAGAACAATAAAAGCTCAGATGTTAATAACAGTATTCTTCTTTCAAACACGATCTGTGAATTTTGTGGGTTTTTTTTAGAAATAGACATTTGGTATCAGTGCTAAGGCTTTAGCTCTTTGAGGCTTCAGTGAAGAGAGGCTTTACTCAGAAAACAAAGCTTTTTTTTCTTTCTTTATATCTGCTCAGCTAGGTAGAGGTGACAGGCAGGATAGTGTAAAGCTCCTCTTAAGGGATGTGGGAAGACAGGGAGAACTCCAGTGTCATTGATAACTATAAGTGTGAGAATTGCATCCAGCTGTAGCTTATAACAAATTGCATTAAGGAGTTGGAGCTGGAACTGGAACTGGATGAACTCTGGATCATTCAGGAGGCTGAAGGGGATGATAGATAGAACATATAGAGAGGTAATTACACCCAAGGGGCAGGACACAGGAAACTGGGTGACAGTCAGGAAGGGGAACGGGGTTAAGGAGCCCGTGCAGAGTACCCCTGTGGCCATCCCCCTCAACAACTGTCGGGGGGAGTGGTGAGGTGACCTAACAGAGGAAAGTCATAGTAGTTGGATATCTGGCACTGAGTCTGTCCCTGTGACTCAGAAGGGAATGGGGAAGAAGAAACACTCTGTGATGAAAGGGGATTTGTTAGTTAGGAAAATGGACAGGAGGTTCTGTAAGCAAGAAAGCAATTTCCAGATGGTATGTTACTTTCTAGGTGCCAGGCTCTGAGATATTTCAGATCAAGTCCTCAGGATTCTTAAAAGCGATGGTGAACAGCCAGAAGTCATGGCCGACGTATGTACAAAAGCATGGGTAGGAAGAGTTATGAAGTTCTGCATAAGGAGTTCAGTCAATTAAATACTAACTTAAAGGGCAGGACCTCCAGGATTGTGATCCCAGGATTGCTATCCATGCCACATGCCACTGAGGCCAGAACAAGGAAGATTATACAGTTTAATATGTGGCTAAGAAGTTGGAGTAGGAGGGAGGGCATAAGACTTTTGGATCAGTTGTCTCTCTTCCAGTGAAGATGGGACCTATACTGAAGGGACAGTTTGCACCTGAATTGGAGGGGACCAATATCCAGTGGGAAGGTTTGTTAATGTATTCCCTTTTGAGGTCTTGGCATCTTTGGAGTGGACTTCTCCTTTTGTCTTGGAGTTGGTGTCCTTCTGCCGAATCAACTCCTATTCGGTCAACTCAAGGATGCAAAGCACACTTTTGGAGGGCAGTAAAACGGTTCAAGGACAATATCAAGATGCACCTGAGGAAGTGGTACATCAACCTGAAAGGATGGGAGAAATTAGCACAGGAAAGGGAAAGCTGGAGAAGGACTATTTGCCTGGGGACAGCACAGCTTGAAGAATATCTCCACCATGCTGCTTAAACAAAGCAGCATCAACGTAAGAAGAGATTGGGAAAGGGCCAACCAGATACATCCACCACCACTTCAATGACTTATACCTGCCAACACTGCAATAGGACATGTGGATCATGGATTGGCCTGCTGAGTCATCTCAAAACCCACATATGATCAGATCAACCATCAGGAGACGAACCACACTCAAATACAAGTGATCACTGATCATGATGGTGATTAATAATGTTGCATGGTTGGTTTTAAACTAGAAATGCAGGAACCAAAGTGCCAGAACTGCTAGCAGAGAGGTTGTAGAGGCAGATGTTCATAAGACCTTGAAGTTAAGAATCAAAAGGTTGAGCACAGTGCAACAAAATCGATCAGGGTGAATACAGGACTAAAGGTTTTTCACCTGAATGCACGCAGAATATGGAATAATGTGGATGAACTTGCAGCACCAGTTGTAGGTTGGCAGGTATGATGTTGTAGGAATCGTGGCTGAAAGATTGTAGCTGGGAGCTTGATGTCCAAAGATGCACTTTGTATTGAAAGGACAGGCAGGAAGGTAGAGTGGGGTAGCACTGCTCTGTTGGTAAAAAATGAAATTAGAAAGAGTTGAAATAGGGTTAGAAGGTGTTGACTCATTGTGGATAGAGCTAAGGAGCTACAAGGGTAAAAAGACCCTGATGGGAGTTGTATACAGACCCCCAAACAGTACTAAAATGTTCCTAATGAATTACAGTGAGGGATAGAAAATGAAAGCCAAAAGGGTAATGTTACAATAGTCATGGGGAACTTCAATATGCAGGTAGATCGGGAAAATCGGATTGGTGCTGGATTAGAGGAGTGGGTATTTCTAGACTGCCTGCAAGGTGGTTTTTTAGAGCAGCTCATGGTTGAGCCCACTAAAGGATTAGCTATTCTGGATTGGTTATTTTGCAATGACTGACAATTGACTAGAGAGCTTAAGGTAAAAGAACACTTAGGGTAAGTGATCACAAAATGATTGAATTCACCCTGAAATTTGAGAAGTAGCTGAAGTCAGATGTATCAGTAATACAGTGGAGTAAAGGGAATTATGGAGGCATGAGAGAAAAGATGGCCAGAACTGATTGGAAAAGAACACTAGCAGGGACAATGGCAGGGCAGAAATGGCTGGAATTTCTGGAAGCAATTTGGAAGGCACAGGATATATACATCCCAAAAAGGAAGCGGTATTTTAAAGGAAAGATGACATAACCCATGGCAGTGAAAGGAAGTCATAACAAACATAAAAGCTAGAGAGATGGCATATAATAAAGCAAAGATTAGTTGAAGGATTGTGAATCTTTTAAAAACCAACAGAAGGCAACTAAAAAAGTAATTAAAAAGGTAAAGATACATAAGTAAGCTATCCAATACTATGAAAGAGGATATCGAAAGTTTCTTCTGATACATAAAGTGTAAAAGAGAAGCAAGAGTGGATATTGGACCACCAGAAAATGTCATATGGAGAATGTCTGATGGCTCTGGGCCTGTATTCACTATAATTCAAAAGAATGAGGGTTGACCTCATTAAATCCTATTGAACGGTGAAAGACCTTGATAGAGTGGATGTGGAGAGGATGTTTACTTTGGTGGCAGAGTCTAAGGCCAGAGGACTGAGCCTCAGAGTATAGGGATTAGAACAGAGATGTGGAGGACTTTCTTTCGCCAGAGAGTGCTGAGTCTGTGGAATGAGCAGCTGTGGAGGCCAAGACTATTATGTATATTTAAGTCAGAGGTTGATAGATTCTTGATTGGTTAGGGCGTGAAGAGGTACGGTAGAAGGCAGGAGATTGCATAGTCTTTGCAATTGCATGGTAGTGTAGTGGTTAGCACAACGCTTTACAGTACCAGTGACCCAGATGCAATTCCTATTGCACGGTAGTTCTTATTGTAATGCCATGCTCTTCCTGTACCATGTGGGAACTCAGGGAATCTGACAGTGTCCCTGAAGACTATGTGTGCAGCAAACATGTCCAGCTGCAGCTCCTGATAGACCGCATGGTGGCACTGGAGCTGTACACGAACTCACATCAGAGCATCCGAGATGCTGAGAATGTTGTGGATCACACATTTAGTGAGTTGGCCACACCACAGTTTTAGGATCTAAGTAAAGATAGGGAATGGGTGACCAACAGGAAGAGTAGTAGCAGGAAGATAGTACAGGAGTCTCCTGCAGTCATCTCCCTCCAAAACAGATATACTGCTTTGTAGTCTGTTGGAGGAGATGGCTCATCAGGTGAAGGCAGCAGTAGCCAGGATCATGGCACTGTAGGTGTTTCTGCTGTGCAAGAGGGCATGAAAAAGAGAGGTGGAGCTGTTGTGGTAGGAGATCCCGTGGTAAGGGGAATAGAGGAGCTTTCTGTGGCCAAAAATGGGACTCCCATATGGTGTGTTGCCTCCCAGGTACAAGGGTCAGTGATGTCTTGGAGAGGCTGCAGGGCATTCTGAAACGGGAGGTGAGCAGCCAGCTGTCATGGTGCATGTAGGTACTAATGATATAGGTAGAAAGCAGGATGAGGTCCTACAAGCTGAATTTAGGAAGCTAAGAAATAAAGTAAAGAGTAGGACCTCAAAGGTAATAATCTCAGGATTATTACCGGTGCCATGTGCTAGCCAGAGTTGGAATAGCAGGATAGATAGAATGAATATGTGGCTTGAGCAGTGATGCAGGAGGGAGGGTTTCAGATTCTTGGGGCATTGGAACCACTTTTGGGGGAGGTGGGACCAGTACCGTCCAGATGATCTACATCTGAGCAGGGCAGGATCAGTGTCCCAGGGAGAATGTTTGCTAATGCTATTGAGGAGGCTTTAAACTAATATGGCAGGGGGATGGGAACCCACACAGAAAAGAAGAGGAAAGTGATGCAGAGACCAAAGCCAGAGTTAGTGAATAGAAAAGTAAGAGTAGAATGCGTAAAAGTAAAAAAAACAAAATTGTATAGGTCACCAGATTCCAAAAGAACAATGAGTATAAGGGCACTTTAGCTAAATACCCGTAATATTAGAAAGAATGATAGTGAACTTGTGGCACAGATCAGTACCAGGGCATATGATTTAGTGGCCATTACAGAAAGCTGGTTGCAAGGTGGAGGTGACTGGGAGTTAAATATCCAAGGGTATCAGGTAATACGGAAAGATAGACAGGAAGGCAAAGGAGGTGGGGTGGTGCTCTTAATTAAGGATGAGATCAGGGTGATTGTGAGAGACAATATAAGATTTACGAAGCAGAATTTTGAGTCCATCTGGGTAGAGGTTAAGAATGGTAAAGGGAAAAATATCACTGGTGGGAGTTGTCAATAGAGCACCTAATAAAAATATTGCAGTGGCAGAGGTGATTAACCAAGAAATATCTGAGGCTTGTACGAAAGGAACAGCAGTTGTCATGGGGGATTTTAACTTCCACGTAGATTGGGTGAATCAGGTTGGTCAAGAAAGACTTGAGAAGGACTTCATAGAATGCATCCGTGATGGCTTTCTTGAGCAGCAGGTTAGCGAACCTACAAGGGAAAATGTTATCTTAGATCTAGTCCTGTGCAATGAGACAGGTAAGTTTAACGATCTTGTAATCAGGGATGCTCTTGGAAAGAGTGATCATAGTATGATTGAATTTCGCATTCAGATGGAGGGTGAAATAGTTAGATCTAAAACTAGTGTTTTATGCTTGAACAATGGAGACTATAATAGGATGAGGGAGGAGTTGGCTAATGTGGATTGGGAGAACAGGCTATTTGGTAGGACAGTTGAAGAACAGTGGGAATACTTTCAAAGAGATTTTTTCACAGTGCTCAACAAACATATATTCCAGTCAAAAGTAAGGACAGTAAGTGTGGGGAGAGCCAGCCTTGGATAACTAAGGAAAAAGAAGATGGTATCAAATTAAAAGCACATGTATACAAAGTCACAAGGAGTAGTGGGAGACTGGAAGATTGGGAAAACTTTAAAAAGCAACAAAGAACAACAATACAAGAAATAAAGAAAGGGAAGATAGAGAATGAAAGTAAATTAGCACAAAATATAAAAAACAGCAAAAGCTTTTGTAAATATATAAAGCGGAAGAGGGTGTCTAAAGTCAATGTCAGTCCCTTATAAGACGAGAAGAGGAAATTGATGTTGTGTGATAAGGAAATGGCTGAGGCATTGAACAACTATTTTGTGTCAGTCTTCATGCTGGAGGACACATCTGATATGCCAAAGAATGATGTTATGGACAAAATAGAAGATGAAATGGAAGGATAAATTCACTGTCACTAAAGAAATAGTGATGAGCAAACTAAAGGCCCTGAAGGTAGATAAGTCTCCTGGTCCTGATGGGATGCATCCCGGGGTGCTGAAGGAATTGGCAGAGGTTATAGTAGACGTGTTGGTAATCATTTACCAAAATTCTCCAGACTCTGGGCAGGTCCCAGCGGACTGGAAGACAGCCAATGTTATGCCATTTTTAAAAAAAGGATGTAGGCAGAAGATGGGCAACTAAAAGCCAGTTAGCTTAACATCTGTAGTCAGAAAAATGTTTGAAGTTGTCATTAAAGAAGAAATAGCAAAACATTTAGAAAGGAGTGGTTCCATTAGACACACCCAGCATGGTTTCAGAAAAGGCAGGTCCTGTTTGACAGACTTACCGGAGTTCTTTAAGGACATAATGAGTGCAGTGGATAGAAGGGAACTGGTAGATATCCATATACTTGGATTTGCAGAAGGTGTTTGATAAGGTGCTTCACAAGAAACATATAATAAGATACAGATACATGGATTTGGAGGAAGTGTATTGGTATGGATAGCAGATTGGTTAACCGATAGAAGGCAGAGAGTTGGCGTAAATGGTGTTTCTCCAGTTGGCAGTCAGTGGTGAGTGGGGTGCTGCAGGGGTCAGTACTGGGCCTGCAGCTGTTTACCATTTACATTGATGATTTGGAAGAGGGAACTGAGTATAGCATAGCAAACTTTGCTGATGGCACTAAACTGAGTGGAAAAGCAAATTGTACCAAGGATGTGGAGAGTCAGCAGAGGGATATAGATAGGTTAAGTGAGTGGGCCAAGGTCTGGCAGATGGAATACGACAATGGTAAACGTGAGATCGTCCACTTTGGAAGGAATAATGGAAGAACAGATTATTATTTACATGGTTGCAGATTGCAGCATGCTGTTGTGCAGAGGGACTTGGGAGTGCTTGTGCATCAATCGCAAAAAGTTGGCTTGCAGGTACAACAGGTTATTAAGAAGGCAAATGGAACGTTGGACTTCTTTACTAATGTTACGTATTCAGGCAACAATAAATATATGAGTTTGACAAGGGTTTTTTATAACAAACAACACGTTTATTAAACACAGAAAACAAACCCCCCAAAAGTAAACAAACACTAACGCAACCGGAAACAGCTGCTGAGCGGCAGCCCAAACAGTTCTTAAAGTGATCTTGCAAAAACATCTCTTAAAGTGATATTGCAAAAACAGTTCTTAAAAGTGGCATTGCCCAAAGTTCGATATGCTCACAGTCCATTGAAAAGGAGAGACTTTATAAGACGATTTAAATTCTCTTTCACGTCGCTTGCTTCGATCCCCAATGTCGAAATTCCCACAAAGAATTTACGAAACGAAACGGCTTAAAGGCACTGATCTTTCCTTCTCCACTACCTTCAATCCTTTCTGGTAAACCCAGGAATTAACACGAAGATAGTCAACAAAATCCTTCCAAATAAGGATCAAACAAAGGTCGCCCCCGCTTCACCGTAGAAAGTGATTCTCCTCGATCTTTAACTTCCGAACTTCCAATCTTCACTCTCCACTGTTTCAAACTAGCAGAATCATAAAGAACCTGCTGGCAATGACCTTTTAAACTTTAGGCATTAAATAAAAACTTCATCCTTCAACTAAACTGCGTCATCACTTAAAACACGTAGTGGCATGAAGTCAACCTGGCAAATTCAGCCACGAACTGCCCCTCCTCACAGGGTGGGGTCTACCTTTTATAACCTGTAAATAAAACCATCACATGATCTCTACTGGCGGGAAAATTATGTCATTCCACCATCACAAGACCATCACCTCAAGTCCAGTACAGCTTCAACCCCAGTCACATGACAAGGGCACCACTGTCATGTGTCACTAGTATGTAACACTAGAGGGATTGAATTTAAGAGCAGAGAGGTCACAATACAACTATACAGGGTACTGGTGAGGCCGCACCTGGAGTACTGTGTGCCGTTTTAGTCTCCATACTTGAGGAAGAATATACTGGCTCTGGAGGCAGTGTAGAGGAGGTTCACCAGGTTAATTCCAGAGATGAAAGGGCTAACCTATGAGGAGAGATTGAGCCACCTGGAACTATACTCTCTGGAATTCAGAAGAATGAGAGGGGATCTTATAAAAACATACAAAATTTTGAAAGGGGTAGATAGATAAATAGAAGTAGGTAAGTTTTTTCCATTGGTAGGTGAGACTAGAACTAGGGGACATTGCCTCAAGATTCAGGGGGGAAGATTTAAATCGGAGATGAGGAGAAAACTGTTTTTCTCAGGGGGTGAATCTGTGGAATTCTCCGCCCAGGGAAGCAGTTGAGGCTTCCTCACTAAATATATTTAAGATAAAGTAAGATAGATTTTTACATAGTTGGGGAATTGAGGGTTATGGGGAAAAGGCAGGTAGATGGAGCTGAGTTTACGGACAGATCAGCCATGATCTTATTGAAGGACGGAGCAGGTTCGACGGGCTAGATGGCCTACTCCAGCTCTTATTTCTTATGTTCTTATATAGTTTTTATTACTATCTATTGCAATGTATTTCTACCACAAAACAACAAATTTCATGACGTATCCCAGTGATGTTAATCTTGATTCTGAATCTGATTCCAAGTGCTCATGCTCCAACCGGTAACAGAAGCTGATATTGGAGATAATTTTTGTATAACTCCTTCACTTATTGTAGTTTTCTGGGGAAATTAGTCTTATTGCAATTATTGTAGTTCATTTCCCCTGTTCTTTACAAATTAACTTGTCTGTTTGATGTGTAATCCACAATTTGCTATGAGTTGTTCCTTCCACTCTGTGCTTGACACTGTTGGAAATGTACTTTGTTTCAAAAACATTGTGAAATATCTTCCAAGGTTAATTGTTACATTGTTCCTGTGGTGAGCAATTTCTAACTCTTTATACAAATGCCCAATGAAAGGTGCCACTTTCCCATTTGTCAATGGGAACATTCATTTCATAAAGCATTCTCAGCTTTACTGGGAGATATAGTATTAGTAACCTTTTCATGGATGCAGTTGCCTTATCATTCATGGAATTTTAATTTATGGTCTCTTCAAAGTGATTATATCACAGCTGTAGATTAATATCATATGAAAGCTTGAGAAACTCGAATCTTTTTTTTTGTATCCAGAAATGATTTCTGAAGATTTTCATGTCCCCATACTCTTTGAATTCAGCCTCAAGAGTGTTGCTGTTTCAGAGTCTGAAACTGAATCAGGTGTTTTGCTGCTGCTGCATATAATGCGAGATTTTTTTTTGCTTTGTGGCTGCAGTGCAGTGCAAGATGTAAATTACAATTTCAAAATTTTTTAAAAGTGGGAAGAAAAAGATTGTTAGAATTCATGGAGTCCAGAAATCTGATGGTGGAGATGAAGAAGCTGTTTTGAAATTAGCACAAACTTCTGCAAAAAATAGTGCATTGTTGCTTGCTGCAAGCAGGAGCCTGATGCCATGAAGCAACCTGCCCTTCTCAAACCAAGAAGTGTATCAGCTGCGAGTAGTGGTGCAAGTCATTTGAAGGCATATAATGTGGACTTTTAACTCTACCTAAAGAAACGAGAAAGTATGTATCAAAGTTTCAGCTGCTGCGTTGAAGCCTTGCTCTAAAGAGTCAGATGACTTCTAATTCTGAAATTTTGGGGGTAGGAATTGTTGGAAGGACAATAACCTAGTACCACCTTATTATCATTTTTGTGAATGTCGCGGTGAGTTGTCTTGCTGCTTCTAGTGAAAGTGTTCCTTGTCAGCTAGGGAGTTCCAAGATTTACTCAGCGTCAATGCAGCATCTGCAATATACTTCCAAAACAGGGTGACTTGGAGGGGGTTGGATGAGCTGTAGGTAATTGTGTTCCCTTGTGTCTGTTCCCTTTGTTCCTTATTGGTGGTGATTGGAAATTTGGGGAATGTTGTTGGAGTAGCCTGGATGAGCAACTGAATGCATTTTGTACATAGAACGCACTCGAGTCATTGTGCATGAATGGGGGAGGAATGAATACGTAGCAGGCAAAGTAAAAGGTCTGACTTGTGTAAGATTTAATCTTTTAAGGGGATCACTGGCAATTCAAAATGTTGAGAAATAATAATGTGTTTAATGCAAAATAAAGTTATAAGGTAGTCAGTGAATTTGCCAAGTTTTCTGTCTCTTCCTACAGTCTAAAGACGTAGCAATTAGTAGGCTAATTGGTCAAAGTAAATTATTCCATGATTAAACTCAGATTAAATTGTAGAATTGCTGAGTGGTGTGATCAACTCCTAATGGTAAATAAATAAATACCTTATATACACAGATTGATTGCTAGACACAGGAGTGTCTGTACATAAGATGACCAACAGGAAAGGGTAATGTAGTGGTGGAGGGGAGGTGAACATGTGGAAGGGTGTTAGTGGTTGGAGATACTGCTTGAGGGAAGTATTTTTCTTGAGATTGGTATTCCTGGCATGGATGTTATGTAGCCTCCTCCCTGATGTGAGTGGGACAAGCAGTCCATGATCAGGATGGGTGGGGTCCTTCATGATATTACTAGCCCTTTTCTGCCATTTTTCTGTGTATATATCCTTATGATGGTGATGCTTTGGGCAGTTTTGACTACCTTTGTAGAGTCTTTCTATCTGCTATGCAGTATGCTAGGATGTCCTCTCCTGCACACCTACAGAACGGTGTATAAATGTGCATAACCCAGCTCTCATTAGTTCTCCTGAAAAAGTAAAGGCAAGGGTGAGCTTTCCTGATTATGTAGGATGTGTTCCGGGACCATTAGATGGTATGTGGCTATGTGAGATGGGCATTCCCAGAAGTTCAAAACTGCTCACTTTACACTGCTGTGCGTTCGATGCAATGAGGGGTGTGCGAGGCATGAGATCTCCAGAAGCGAATAATCATCGCACTTGTCACTGAGGAAAAAGTTATTTGCCTGGCACCAGCCATTGAGCTTTTCCACTGTAGGTCATTTTGTTGTTGGTAATAAACCCCACCGCTGTCATGTTATCAAGAAACTAGACAATATGATTATTTGGGTGTTTGGCCATGCAGTCTTGGGTGAGCAGAGCTCAGCAGTAGGCTCAACACAAAGCCCTGTGGGGCATCAATGTTGAGGATCATGGGAAGGGACGAGTGCTGTGCATCCTGACTATCTGAGGTGTATTTAGACAGAGGAGTAGGAGATTATTCACCAAGGTCTTTGGGGCAATAGTGGTGAATGCTGAACTGAAATCCAGAAACAGCATTCTGACATCAATGTCCTTGTTTCCTCGATGTGCTGGGGCCAGGTACATGAAAGATGCTATGGAATCTGTTGTAGAGCAGTTCTATCAGTAAGCATATTGATGAATGTCCAATGTGGCAGGAATGGAGTTTTTGATATGAGCCATTAACAACCATTCAAAGTACTTCATGATGATTGGTGACAGTGCCATGGACAGTAATCATTTAGTTCCGAAGATGTAGAGTTCTTTGATACAAGGATGGTGGTGGCTACTTTGAAGCTCTAGGGACAGCAGCCAAGATGAGTGAAATGTAAAATGTGTTTATGAAGATGTCAGTGAGCTGGTCAGTCACTCCATGAGTACTCAGCCTGGGGTGTTGTCTGGCCCAGTTGTCATATGGCGGTTGACTCTCTGCAGATTATAAGAGAGCAAGTGCCAAGGATAACACTTTCAATCATAATTTTGACAACTTTGCCTTACAAATCTGTTTTTGTGGGCACTGAATTCCTGAGAAGCTTTCCATAATGTGGTAGAAGTGCCTGTAGGGCAATTGTACTGACATACTTTGGCAAGAAATTGACTACAACAGTGTGGTTAGGATGTATTTGAGTGCTCTCACCACTATTGTATTCAATGCTCAAACTTGTTCTCTGATTTGAATTAGAATGAATCATGCTGGCCAAAATCTGTCCTCTGTGGTCATGGGGCTTCAGGTGTAACTAAAAGGAATGGAGTTGTCTGCAAATGCTTTAGGCTTGTCTTTTCGTACTTGTATATTCCAATTCATTGGTGATGAGAATATCCTTGTAGTTGCCTCCTCTGTTGAGCTGTTTGTCTATCACCATGAAGGTATAAGGAATGATTGCAGAGCTTTGGTGTGAACCATTGTTTGTGAGATCCAGCGCCTTGAGTCTGCTGTGGGTTTCCTCTGAAATAATGATTGCAAATATCATCAAACATCAATAGCAGCAACCTTACACAAAGAATGTGGATGGAATGCAAGAAAATATTTAACCTTCTCTCAGTGATAGAATCAAGGTGAATTTATTTATCCAGCTATCACCAAGTTCCATCATTTAGGTACAATCCCAAACTTCTAAGTGCCTTTCCTTATCCTAACACAACTAGTGATGCTATGCATTCACCATAGGACTACATCTTCATGAATTGGAATCGAGTTAGTCATAATAGCCCCTTCTTCCAAACAAATTGCACAAAACACATTGGCAAATCCCTTATTTTTCACATGAGATGCTTTCAGATAACAACTGAGAAAAGGGAGAGGTAGAGAAGATGCCTATATTAGCAGCTATCATTGACTGCCTATTTCAACACCATCTGCATTGTGCTGAGGTTTCAAGCACAAGTGTTCAGGAGCAATCAGGAAAGAGCAGCCCAGTTACCCGTTCCAGGTCATTCTAGTTCCGCTGAAAAATAATAGAAAGGTGGAGAATATTAAATTGCATAGAAATTAAAAATGATTACACCCAAAGGGATCTGAGCATCCTTGTTAATGCACAGGTATAACAAGCAATGGAGTAAGCAAGTAATATTTTGTACAAGGGAATATAAGTACAAGGATAAAGAATATTTACTGCAATAGAAGGCCCTGCTAACACTGTAAATAGAATACTCTACGTCTGATCTCAGTAAGGAATGAAGGACATAATGAGATGGGTGAAGTGAAACAAAGGTTGGCAATATTATTTCCTGAGATGAGGTCATTATCCCATGAGGGAAGATTAAGCCTTGTGGGATGATATAATTAATGCCATCATTCCATGAGGTTTAGATGGGGTATTAATTGGGATTTGCATTTATTGTTATTTTGATTAGAGTAAAAAGAATCAAAGGTTGGAGTATTTGTGTGCTGTTATCTCTGTCAGTTATAGTTTGAATTCCATGTCCAATTATATGCCCACAATATTAACCTGCAGTTCAATAAAGCAATGGAGGAGTTCTGCATTCTCAAGGTCAGTTGGGGCATCATTTTTTAATGGATGGTAAGTTTTTTACAGCTTGCTGAACTTGCTGTCAAAGATTCTGATGTGTATGTCTCCTGCATGAAACTGCCAGGTAGGAGCACAATTTCTCAAAGTCAGGCTTATCTGTGAAATATAATCAGAATTTTCTTTAGATTGTTTTTATATAAATCTAATTCTTTTTTGACCAGCTCACTTTACATTTGTCTCCAGAGAAATACCTGTACTAAAATAAGTTAGCTACTTTGTAGAATAAAGTAAAGCATGTCTAATTATACTCATGCAAACAAACTGAGTGGCATTCTCTTTTCCTAAACATTTAGTCATTGATTCAAGACCCACATTTGAGCTTACAAGGCTTAAGTTCAAGATGTTCAAGAAGTTGTCAACTATCACAACATATATACAGGCAAATGAAGCAAAGTTCCTCCTAGTCACTGTTCTCCTAAAATTCATATATCATATACAGCACATAAAACAAAATAAAGAATTACCTCAAATATTTCTATAAAATATAATTCAAAATGCATGTAGTGTACAGCATAGGTAAACAGTGAACATTAGAGTAAATAGTAAATAGATCACTGTTCTAGTGACAAGACCTCGGTGGTGTCGAAATATTCATTAGTCTCACGGCATGGGGCAAGAAGGTGTTACCCAGTCTGGCATTCCTGGTCATGCAGCTCTTGTACCTCCTTCCTGATGGTAGTGAGTGAAAGGGATTGTGGGATGGGTGGTAGGGATACTCAGCAATGGCTAGGGCCCTTTCTATATAACGATCTTGGTAAATGTCACAAATAGGAGGGCGGGAGAACCTAGTGATTGTCTTGGTGGTTTTGACTACACTCTGCAGGGTTCAGTAGTCTGATGGCTTGCAGCTTCTGTACCACAAAATGAAGTAGCCTAATAAGACAATCTCGATGGTGCTCCTGTAGAAAGATGTTAGAGTTGGGGCAGGGAGCCTTGCATGGACTTAATCTCTTCAGAAAGTGTTGATGCTGCTGTGTCCTCTTGACTAATGAGGAGGTGACATGGGTCCAGGTTAGATTGTCCAAAGAATGCTAAGTATGAACAACTGCTTATTGTAGATATTGTTATAATGGGTAGGGAGACATTCCTAGAAAGTCTCACATTCTGCATAAAAGCTTATGCTTGGTAAGGGGGCATAGAGCACTTCTATGTGAATTGTTCTGTGATAAAAGCCCTTTGTTTGTTCAGATACATTAGTATCATCCAGTTTCTGAGAGATTATTCTGAAAGCTAGTGGCACTATTTAATGAAACTGCACTATTTTGATTCCTGTCTTCAGTAATTAAAAAGCACACCAGTGTGTACAGAAAATTACTTCATGACTGTTAGGCTTTGTAATCCCAAGACATAAAACATAAAACTAATCGAAATAAAAAGAAGGGAGTCCAGATTATGAGTCCAATCAGATCAGGGTGGTCTTTGACTCCAGTGCTCAGTGCGCTGGTATCTCCCTTAATGACATGCTCCTCACAGGCCCCAACCTCAACAATACCCTTCTCGGGGTTCTGCTGCGCTTCCGGAAGGAGAAGGTTGCAATCCTAGCGGACATCCAGCAGATGTTCCATTGCTTCTTAGTACAGGAAGACCATCGCAATTTCCTCTGTTTCCTATGGCACAAGCACAATGACATTAACAAGGAAGTCATTGAGTACCGGATGAAAGTCCATGTTTTCGGCAATAGTCCATCACCAGCCGTGGTCATCTATGGGCTGCAAAGAGCCATCAGAGAGGGCACACAGGAGCATGGCGATGACACCGTTAAGTTTGTAGAAAGGCACTTCTATGTCGATGACGGCTTGATATTGCTACAGAAAGAAGACGAAGCAATCGATCTGCTCCAAGAGGTCAGCAGGAGACAGTCATGGAGTGAGAATGGTTTCAGATTCGCTCCATAACCTTTACTTTTCTTAACCTATGATCACCCTTACTTAACTTACTTTTACCTACACCAAAAGATTCTTGCTACCTTTTTGGACTTTTCTGTAAGAGTTTATTGTGAATTTTTGAAGAAATGAATACAGAAATGGCTCTTAGATCTAAAGGGCGAGAACCTGGGAAAGATCCTAACGGGAAAGGGAAGAAGAAAAAGACCGATCCTAAGCGCACTGAATTGACATGAAATATTATTGGAGGTTTTAAATGAAAAATTTGAAGAACAACGACAAATTTTTAAACAAGATATAAAGGCTTTTCAAGATTATATGGATTAGACAGATTCAGTAGTTAACCAGCAGCAAGTTCTAATCGCAACTTTGCAAGAGGACGCTCGGAAGCGAGACTTGAAAATTGAAAAACTGAAGCAGAAATTACTTTCGGCAATTAAACGGGTGGAAACACTTAAAGCCAAGAGTGTCGACTTTGAGAATCAGTCCAGAAGACAGAACTTACACATACTTGGTCTCCTGGAAGGTATTGAACAAGGGGACCCCCCGAAGTACATTGCTCAACTTTTAAAGGATGTGTACCCTTCTGTATTCCCAGACAGTCCTCCGTTACTTGATCGCGCTCACAGAATTATGCGTTGATCACCAAGTGCTTCAGCTAAACCACCGGTTGTAATTGTCCGATTTCACTATGTGCATGTTAAAGAGCAACTTATTTGTGCGGCTTGGTGTGTAGGGATGGTCAAATTCCAAGATCACAATTTTCGATTAGTGGAAGATTTTAGTCCAGAAGTAATGAAGGCGAGGCTTCTTTTTAAACCTCTGATGTCTGAATTTTATGAGAAAAACCTAAAACCTGCGCTCTTATACCCTGCGAAGCTCAGAATCTCGCCTCCGAATGCACCACGGGGTGTTTTCCTTTCCACATCTGAAGCGAGAAGCTTTCTGAATGAGAACTTCCCTACTGCTACGGATTCTCATCTCTAATAAATGAGTGATTTTGATCGTGCAAGATGGTTTTTGTTTCCAAAACCAGATTTTGTTTCTGGCTATTGGTGTAGGTTTACTCTATAATTTATACTCTAATTAAAGTTTTTTTTTCAACATACTAATCTTTTTATTTTACTTACTTCAACCACTGTACTTTATCTTTGGACATTATTATTAATCCTTCGAAGGTGATTTTTTTTTACTAAGATGGCGGTTTCTTCTCTAAAATATTTTTGTCTTTTTTTTAAATTTCGCCATTTTTTTTCTCTTGTCTTCTTCCTATAATGCATTTCTTATCACAGTTTAAATTTTTTTTGGTTTGTTTGGGTTTTAACTCAATTTATAAGTTACTAGTGATTATATTCTTTTTGTTTTTTTACTATCAATTATATTAAGAAGTTTGGTTTTAGTATAGTGATGATTATTTCTTTCGAGTTTGGATGGATTATTTTTATCCTTTATATACGGAGTTGTCTTCTGCTGATATAGTGGTAGATTTAGTTTCATCTCTCGTTTTTCCCAGCCTTTTCCTGGCTGGGCTGGTCTTTTTTCCGCTTGGGTGGGGGGTGGTTTTTTTTTCCTAAATATTATGTTCCTTACATCAGATTTTTTTTAGTTTCTTCATTTGGGCTGATTTTAAACTACTAAAATGTCCGTGATGTCGTCACTTCCCGGTCTGCCCCTTATTTTTGTTCCTCTTCCGGGTGCATGAGTTCATAATTTTATATACCAAAGGGTTGATTTCAGAAACATGGCTCAGACCATTAATTTTGTCTCTTGGAATACTAATGGCTTAAACCATCCGATTAAACGGAAAAAGATTGTCAAAGTATTCCAAAGACTTAATGCTCATATTATTTTTGTACAAGAAACTCATGTGAGGAAAGAGGATAATTATTACTTTTTTAGGTTTTGGAGGGGTCAACAGTACCATTCGAATTCAAATGCTAAAGTAAAGGGAGTTTCAATTTTTATTGACTCCTTTATTGCATTTGTCCAACACAATATCGTTTCGGATCCGAATGGCAGATTTTTGTTAATTACTGGCTTACTTTTTAACAAAAAGGTTGCTATGGTTAATGTTTATGCTCCAAATGTGGATTGTCCCGATCTTTTTAAGTCCTTATTTACTTTGCTACCTAATCTAAATGAATATAACTTAATAATGGGTGGTGACTTTAATTGTTGTTTAAATCCTTTGTTGGACAAATCTATACCTACTCAGACTTTACCTAATAAGTCAGCCACTTGTATTAACTCTTTTTTGACTGATAATGGAATTTTTGATATTTGCAGATTTCGGCATTCTAAGGACAAAAAAATTTCATTTTTCTCACATGTTTATCATTCCTACTCGAGAATTGATTATCTTTTTATTGACTCTTGTTTTATTCCATTGGTAATTGGTTGTAATTATGATATTATAGCCATCTCTGTCCATGCTCCATTAAAACTTTCTATTAATTTTACGGATACAGCTTCTAGTGCTAGACAATGGCGATTTGATTCTACCTTACTGCAAGATCTGGATTTTATTAAATTTATGAAGGAACAGATCAATTTCCTCTTTTCAACTAATTCCACGGATGATATTTCTTGCGGAACACATTGGGACACTTCTAAAGCATATATACATGGACAGATCATCTCCTACTCTGTTGGTCTGAGAAAATGCATTAAGAAGGAAACTCTTTTATTGGTTGATAAAATTAAAGAGACTGACAAGAAATATTCAATTACTCCTAGTAAGGAGCTTTACAAACAAAGGGTTGAACTTCAAACGGAACATAGTTTATTACTTACATCTTTGATTGAAAATCAATTAATGAAAACCAGATCTGATTTTTATATACATAGTGATAAATCGGGTAAACTGTTAGCTAGTCAATTGAAGAATGCTTTGGTTAAACGTCAAATTACTAAGATCTGTCAGCAGAATGGGGATCTGACAGTTAACCATGATGAGATAAACAAATCATTTTAAGATTTTTATACCTCCCTGTATCATTCCAAATTCCCTCATGATCATAATACCTTGTGTGATTTTCTTGGGAAATTGAATTTTCTAAAATTATCATCCGATGATCTTTCAATATTAGAAACTCCTATTACAGATGCAGAAATTAAAGGGGTTATTTCCTCTATGAATTCTGGGAAAGCACCAGGTCCAGATGGGTACACAGTAGAATTTTAAAAATGTTTTTCTGCTACTCTTTCTCCTTGGTTATGCAGGGTTTTTGAAGAAGCAATTAGATTGGGCAATCTGTCACAATCTTTTTATAGAGCTTTCTTTTCTTTAATATTGAAGAAAGATAAAGACCCTACTGACTGTGCATCCTATAGACCAATATCTTTATTGAATGTAAATTCCAAGATCTTTTCCAAGTTACTGGCATCCAGGCTGAAGAAGTTATTACCCCAAATTATTTCAGAAGATCAAACTGGTTTTACTAAAAATCGCTATTCTTTTTTCAATGTTAGGAGATTATTGAATATTGTTTATACTCCTTCACATAGCACTTCAGAATGTGTCATTTCATTAGATGCGGAGAAAGCATTTGATAGAGTTGAATGCCCATACTTATTTAATGTGCTTGAGAAGTTTAATTTTAGTCCGACATTCATTTCCTGGATTAAACTGATATATCATACTCCAGTAGCCTCGGTGCTTACTAACAATCAAAGATCTCCCTTTTTTCGTTTATTTCGGGGTACTAGACAAGGCTGTTCTCTTAGTCCATTATTATTTGATATTGCTTTAAAACCCTTGGCAATTGCTATCAGAAAATCACAGAACATTTTTGGCATTAATAGTGGGACAGATATACATATGCTATCATTATATGCAGATGATTTATTATTATTTATTTCTGATCCTGAGAAATCCATTCCTGCAGTTATATCATTGTTGGCTCAATTTAATTATTTTTCCGGATATAAATTAAATCTTAATAAGAGTGAATTGTTTTCTTTAAATAGACAGGTTCCAATTTATGGAAATTTACCTTTTAAATTAATTAATGACTTTTTTATTTACTTAGGGATTAAAATCACAAAAAAACTATAAGAACTTATTTAAGGTTAATTTTTTACCCTTAATCGATCAGATTAAATGTTTGTTTACTAAATGGTCACCAGTATCTTTATCTCTGATAGGTCGGATTAATGCTATTAAGATGGTTATTTTGCCCAACTTTTTATAAATATTTCAAGCGGTACCAATTTTTATTCCGAAATAAAGGAAGATGGATTGGCATTGCCTAATTTTAGATTTTATTATTGGGCAGTTAATATCTGATATTTGATATGTTGGTTAAAAGATTGGGATATATCTTTTAGCCCTCATTGGGTGAATCTGGAAATTAAATCTGTACAAGGATTTGCATTGAGTTCTATTTTAGGGACTTCTCTTCCCTTTGCTCTTTCTAAATTGACAAAACAAATTGACAACCCAATAGTTAAACATACTTTACGTATATGGTTTCAATTTCGGCAATTTTTTGGGTTGACTCAGTTTGTTTTAAATATTCCTATTGTATCCAATTGCTTTTTTTATCCTTCTATTATAGACCAAGCTTATTCAGCTTGGAAGACTAAAGGATTACTACGATTTTCTGATTTATTTTTGGATAATTGTTTTATGTCTTTTGAACAATTATCTGATAAATATAATTTGCCTAGATTTCATTTTTTTTAGATATTTACAGATTAGGAATTTCTTAAATACTGTGCTTCCTACTTTTCCAAATTTTGTGTCTTCAGGTATTTTGGAGAATTTGTTTGAACTAAATCCTTGTCAGAAAGGGCTACTATCAAAACTCTACAATATAATTATGAAGATATGTTCAGAGCCCTTCTATAAGATTAAAAATGATTGTGAAACAGAACTTAACCTTACTATCCCTATTGAGAATTCGGATAAAATTCTTCAATTAGTTAATACATCATCTATATGTGCTAAACATTCATTAATACAGTTTAAGGTTGTGCATAGGGCTCATATGTCCAAGGATAAATTGGGTCATTTTTATTCCTATATAAATCCTATTTGTGACAGATGTCATTCTGAGATAGCGTCTTTAACTCATATGTTCTGTTCGTGTCCGCTTTTGAAAAAAATATTGGAAAGGCATTTTTGATAATATTTCTATGGTATTGAACATTGATTTACAACCTCATCCTATTACTGCAATTTTTGGTTTAACAATGATGGACTCACTCCATTTATCCTCTTCCGCTTGTTGAATGATTGCATTTCTTATTTTAATGGCTAGAAGATCTATTTTGTTGAATTGGAAAGAAATTAATCCTCCTACCGTATTTCGTTGGTTTTCTCAAACTATGTTATCTCTAAATTTAGAAAAAATTAGAAGTGTTGTATTTGATACTTCTATTAAATTTGAAAAGGTATGGAGACCATTTATTCAATATTTTCATATGATGTAATATGATCCTGTTCCAAGCCCATTTGTTTTCCCAGTTTCGATTTTATATATGTTGAGAGGATCAGAGTTGACAACACTGATGATTTTGTATTTTTGTGAGATATTATAAACAGCCCCTTTTTTCCATTTTTTCTTTTTCTTTTTTCTGTTTTTTTAATATATATTATGATATACCTAGGTTTGCCTTGTTTATTTGTAAATTGTATCATCCATGATTTGGGAATACTTATTTATACTGTAACCATTGCTTATGTATTCTTTCATGTTCAGTTGAAATGCATATGTTTGTAATCCCATTATCTATGTATCAATTTTATTTTGTTGATATTAATAATAATAAAAAGATTGAAAAAGAAAAGCTCTGCTCCGACGTACACAAGCCTCACTCATTGAGTCAAACCTCTGCTTGCACAAGTTTGCATCAAACTGTCAGGCAGTAATGGAGGCTTTTCTCTATTATCTATGTATCAATTTTATTTTGTTGATATTAATAATAATAAAAAGATTGAAAAAGTAATGGAGGCTTTTCCACATGATGACTGTACTCCGTCAATCAAAGACCTAGATCTAGATGGAGAAACCATACCCAAACAAAGGAGTTTGTGCCTTCTTTGGGAGATTACAACTGACACAATCACATTCTCTGTGCCAACAGTGATCAAGCCATTCACCCGCCATGGAGTTCTCTCCACTGTCAACAGTGTTTTCGATCTCTTGGGTCTACTGGCGCCAGTTACGATCCAGGTAAGAGCCCTTCTCAGGGAACTTACCTCTGAGCTCTCCAATTGGGATACTCCCCTACCAGAAGACAAGCTAAACAGATGGGAGACTTGGAGAGATTCACTTCAAGATCCAAAACAGCTTCATATCCTACGTAGGTACACTGCGGACGAATTGGCCCAGACAAAGGATGTCATCCTTAAAGCAACTCAAGGAGCAGCTTTTGCAAGGGAGTTTTGGCCCTCCAAGTTAATAAACCAATACCAAAGGACAGTCCTTTGAGGAAACTCAGTCCGATCCTGAAGAACGATCTCACTTGCATTGGAGGCCGGTTAATAAACTCTCGCCTTTCAGCTGCAGAAAAGAACCCAGTAATCCTGCCCAAAGACAGCCATGTGTACTTACTCCTTACTCACCATCACCATGAACAGGTAAGGCATCAGAGCCATTAACTGACAGAAGGAACAATCAGGGCAGCAGGACAGTGGATGTTGGGAGGGAAAACATTGATCAATTCAGTACTCCACAAAAGTGTAACCTGCTGGAAACTGCGAGGGAAGCTGGAAGCTCAACGTATGGCGGACCTCCCACCAGAACACCTTGAAACCTGCCCTCCTTTTACGTATGTGGGGCTCAATCTATTTGATCCGTGGACTATCACCACTAGATGCACAAGAGGAGGACAAGCAGAGAGCAAACGATGGGCCATCATGTTTAGTTGCATGAGTTTGAGAGTGGTACACAATGAAGTCATCGAATCTTTGGATACATCCAGCTGCATTAATGCTCTCAGGCGCTTGTTTGCACTAAGAGGCCCTGTAAAACAGTTAAAATCTGTTTGCGGCACAAACTTTGTTGGAGCTTCCAAGGAGCTCGGGATGGACAAGATGGTGCAAAGATACCTCAGTCAGCAGGGATGCAACTGGGAGTTCAACACACCACACGCCTCTCACATGGGAGGCTCATGGGAGCAGATGATTGGTATCGCCAGAAGGATCCTTGATTCAATGTTTCTGCAGCAACGCACCCGAGTGACCCATGAAGTACTGTGCACACTAATGGCGGAGGTCACAGCCATTATAAATGCATGACCACTCCTACCTGTCCCTTCTGACCTGGAAAACCCCCTCATACTCTCACCATTAATGCTCCTAATGCAGAAGACAGGAGCTCCCCCTCCACCTGGGGACTTCTCAGATAAGGATTTGTACACAAAGCAATGGAGACAGGTCCAGGCTCTGGCAAATCGGTTCTGGTCTTGTTGGAGACATTAATATCTACCTTTGTTGCAACATAGACAAAAGTGGACAGAACCTCGGAGGAATCTTCAAGTTGGAGATTTAGTCCTGCTCAGGGACAAGCAGATCACCGCAACTGCTGGCCAATGGCCAGAATTACTGTCACATTCCCTGGTAGGGATGGACCTGTCAGGAAGGTTGAGTTGAAAACTTCTGACCAAGGTGATGTCAAAACTTACCAAAAGCCAGTGTGGAAGTCATTCTACTTCTACCTAAGGACTGATTTAGAGACTGAAGTTTGTATTATGTTCATAGTGACCTTACAAAGGTCAGGCGGGGAGTGTGTTGCCCTTAAGGCATTCATTTAGTTTATTATATTTTCACTTTAGTAATTCATTTATAATTGTTTTCTAGTTAAAGTTAAGGTTGTTGAAAGTAAATTCGCTGTCTGTGATATATCGCGGCATGCGATGATGTCACACCCGGTTTCGCTGCGTCCTGTGGGAAAATACCGGTTTGGAGAAACGGGAAGGAGGGGGCTTGTGTGTGCAGGATCAGCGTGAGAACAGTTTCTTTCTACACACTAGAAACATCATAGAAGCAACGCCGTAAGTTCATAAGATAATCATTATGTTGAAGTAAAAATGTTAATGCTGATTCTGTTAAAAGTAATGACGGTTGATAAAGTTTATGTCCTTTGTTATTTAAAGAGTTGTGGATAGTTTGTGTTGAAGTGTATTTAAAGCCAGTAGCGTATTTAAAGCCAGCAGCGTAGGGAGATTCTGACTGTATGTTGTACTTTAATGTAATATAGTTTGTTGTAGTTTTATTTTTGCAAGTATTTATGATGTAAATGTGATGCCAAGAAGGAAACAAATATTGTATATATTTTGTATTGTTTTATCAACAGTTTTCACCATACATTAATGTGAAAGAGTGAACAGTAAATCTTACTGGGATCGCGCCTCATTGACCGGTATATACTTGGTGTTTAGTTCAGAGATTTTACACCTGTGTGAGAACACTACATCTATATATAAAATAAATACTGATAATGATATATTAAATATATTATGATATATAAAATGATAAATATAGATCAGTGGCTACAAGAGCACAATGAAACCATGTAGAATGCATACCAATTGATTGCAATGCAAAGCACACATCTGACACAGCATAAGGCACTGATGTCTTGACCCATGGGATGCCACAGATTACACAAATTCATAAAAGGAGGACTGGCATGGAATGATCCCTTCATTGTAGTATCTGGAGGATTTTTACAAAGGTAAAGCATATCAAGATTAAACAATTATCTTGAAGGTGTGTGCTCCTTTTACTTTTTATTATTAAAGGAGGTAAAATTTGTGCTTTTAGTCTACTCTTTTAAGAAAAATACTGATCATACTCCAGTATCTTTTAAGAACAATACTAAAACACTGGTTGCCTTTTCCCTTCCTGATCTCCCTGCCATCTCCTTTCAGTCCCAAAAATCCCACATCTTCAAGGTCAGAATGAGAAACAGAATCAGTTTTACTATTCATCAGCGTATGTCATGAAATTTGTGGCAGTAGTACAATGCAATGCATAATAATAAAAATGTGAATTACAGAAAGTATACCTATAAATTAAATAAGTAGTGCAAAAATAGAAATTAAAAAGTAGTGAGGTAGTGTTCATGGGTTCAATGTCCATTCAGAAATCAGATTGTAGAGGGGAAGAAGCTGCCCCTGAATCATTGAGTGTGTGCCTTTAGGCTTCTGTACTTCCTTCCTGATGGTAACATTGCGAAGAGGGCTTGACCTGTGTGATGGGGGACCTTGATGATGGATGCTGCCTTTTTCAGACACTGCTCCTTAAAGTGCCCATGATGGATCTGACTAAGTTTATAACTCTCTGCAGCTTACTTTGATACTGTGCAATAGGGTCCCCAATACTAGACAGTGATGCAGCTGGCTAGAATGCTGTCCTGTAGATTTTGGTGACATACTACATCTCCTCAAACATCTAAATAAATAAAGCTGCTGTTTTGACTTTGTTATAGCTGCATCAATATGTTGGGTCCAGGTTAGATCCTCTGAGGTTTTGACAATCAGGAACCTGAAATTGCTCATTTTCTATGAGGACTGGTATGTGTTCCCTCATCTTACCCTTTCTGAAGTCCGCAATCAGTTCTTTGGTCTTATTGACATTGAGTGCAAGGTTGTTGCTGTGAGACCACTCAATTAGCTGATATGTCTCTCTTGTACACCCTTTTATCACCATCTGAAATTCTACTAACAATAGTTGCATTGTATTTATAAATGACACAAGCTATGTCTCACCACATAGTCATGGGTGTAGATAGAGTAGAGACAGATGAAAGCTTTTTCGCCTTAGAGCATTCTGTATCTCTTAATTTCTTGCATTTCCAAAGACAGGTCATTGATCTGAAACATAATTAGCCCTGTGATGGAGTTTCACTTTCCAGGGCCAAAGAGGCTCATTGCAATCCTCAGTTTTCTAGCACAGTAGCATGACCTAACCAAAGGGTCAGAGATGTTGGTGACAATGTTAATCTTTTAACAAATTTATTTGCTCAGCTTTTGTTATATAAACAAGAACCAGTCCCCAGTTCATAATTTAAATTGCAAGCAGCAATCAGTTTGAAGTTGTATGCATAGGTTTGCAAAAGAAATGTCACTGGGGAACATGTCTCCATTAGCCAAACACAAGACAATAGTGTTATGTCACTGAGCACATCAAACATGGTTACAAGTTGGGATGCTTGTATATTCAGGGATCAGTACTCACAGCTTTAATTGTGGATGATTGGAATCTCTGTATCCAGGAGCTTTTTATACCTTCTCTGTGAGTTACTTTGCCCCAGCAAAGGTATGTGGAAAACATCACATGAGTGTATGTTTTTGGCCTTCTGCTGCTGTAGCCCATCCACTTCCAGGACCATGTTGTGCATTCAGAGAGGCCCTTCTGCACAGCACTGCTGTAAAGCATGTTATTTGAGTTACTGTTGCTTTCCTGTCTGCTTGAACTAGTCTGACCATTCTCCTCTGACCTCTGTCATTAACAAGGATTTTTTTCCTACAGAATTACTGCTCACTGGATTTTATTTTCTGCCTTTTACACTATTCTCTGTCAATTCTCAAGACTTGCATCTGAACATCCTAGGGGATCAGCAGCTTCAAGATAATCAAGCCACCCCATCTGGCTCTCAGTCAAAATCATTTAAATTGCATTTCTTTCCCATTCTGATGTTTGGTTTGAACAACTGAACCTCTTCCCCTTTTTTGCATGTTTTTATGCATTGAGTTGCTGCCACACAATTGGCTGATCGATTATTTAAATTCATAAGCAGGTGTACAGGGGCACCTAATATAGTGGCCACTGAGTGTACATGTAAAACAGATTTTGTCTGCATTTCATTCAATTGCAACTACATTATAGTACTGCTCTTTATTACAATGCACCTCACTATCTTCAAAAATATGAAATCTTGATACTTAATTTCCATGGAAAGGTTAAATCAAATTGATTGATATAATTAAAAAGCCCATTACTGTCAGTCAATGGAAAAAGGACCATTGTGTTATTCACTTCCTCACTCCACCCCCCACACCCAATGCATGCATTATTCTAAACTTATGACATAGGAGCAATTTAGCTTAAGTGATTTATAGACCTGAGTATGATTGACAAATACTTTAGTGAGAACTAATGTTTATTTGACAAGGACCCCTATCTAAACTGCACATAGTGAACACAGTGTGACAGTGCCATATTGTTGGGTTCAAATGTTGAATAAATATTAGCCCAACAAGAGCTTGAAATGTTTTTGTATCCCTACCATGGATTTAGATAGCAAATGATCCACCATGTGTCGAATGATTTTACAAAGATTATCAGAGAAGCATATCTGGAGTATTTAAAATTCAAATGAGCTCACATTTGATATTTACTGTGCTGTGCAGTCAGCCTTGTTGTAATGGTAATATCTGACTTGTTGGAAGACGAGAGATTGATTAATGTTGGTGTGTAAGAAGGTATAGGGATCTTTGAAAGCCAATTACAGAATATTAACAAGAAACAATATAAAAATCAAATACTGTGTAGCCCTTTGCTGTGACTGGGCTGTGGCATAAGATAAGGGTTCTCGTTGTAATTATAAAGAATCATATCTGCAGTACTTTGCAGAGTTTTGACCTCCTTCCTAAGGAAGGAAGTAATTGCTTCAGAAAGGATGCACCAATTAACCAGGTTGATTTCTAAGATGAGACAATTGAGCAGAATAGCTCTATTTCCTTTGTTTAATGAAATGAAAAGCAATCACATTGAGATGTATTAAATTCTTAGAGGAGTTGACAACGCAAATGGTAAAAAGACATTTCCTTTTTGTTAGAGAGCTTAGAATAATAACCTCAGTAACAGACCTGAGATGAGAATTTTCTTCAGTCGTTGGGATGTCAAACTTCGAATTTCTATACTTCAGAGTAATAAATTTGAGTGTTAATGCAGCCTGGGGGTGAAGTATGTGCTTCAAAACTGGTGCTTCATTGTGCAACTGTTCCTCATCTAAGATTGTACACAGTTTACTCCAGAATAACAATTATCATGACCATTACTTTGACAACAAATTATACCCTGTGATGCAAAAAAGGCTTGAGTTTTGTACCACAGAGACTGTGGAAGGTGACTTTTCAATAATTGTCCATTCTGCAGAGCCACTCTGAAGATCAAGACCAAACAATTAGGCTACGTTCACACTAGACCGGATAATTCTGAAAACACTGGTTTCACATTAAAAAAGATAGACGTCCACACTGAGTGGTTTTGAAAGTACCTCTGTCCACATTAATATGGGTATTTCGGCGAATCTCCTCCTATTGCGCATGCGCAGGATACTTCTACCGAAAACAAGCGACATGTTTGGTGTCGAATCTCACAGTGAAAGACTTGGTGCACGTTTGTCTAGTTACAGACTAGAAAAACTTAATTGCCAAATGACTGACAGCTGTTGGCTCTCGCGCAGGAGGACTTAAAATTAAAAAAAAACACATACTGGATCATATGGAGGCAACCGACGGGGAGTTCACGGACAGTATGACCTGGCTGACGATGAACATCAAAAAATTGACTAACTCTGTTGCATTAATAAAGCACCTTGTTAAATGTATAAAACATGTCTGTATCAGTGTTATCTTGTATTTCCATATAATGTTACATTAGGCTGTTACACATCTATTGTCAGAGAAGTACTTGCATAAATAGGTAAACCACCTTCATACGAGCAAGGACAGAAAACAGGGCAAGGTGAGTATACTTACTTATTCTGTAAGTTATGGGTCAAAGTATTTGGTGAGTACATTTCTAACTCTGCTGGCTTCAGTCTCGTTGCCATCTGTTCTGAAACTGTTAGGTTGTGTTCAAAAAAACAATGAAATGGCGTGCTGCTGTCACCATCTGTTCCGGCATGTCATGACAGCGATTTTAGATTTCTCCGGTTACCCTGTCCACACCGCTCTGCCCAATCCAGTGTTTTCAAATTTATACACTCTGGAGGGTGTTTTAGAAAAGCTCCGTTTTTGCGGGAGGAAAACACCATTTCCGTGTGGACAGAGGGTCAAAACGAAGAGAAAAAGCTTCGGTTACGGATTTATCCAGTCTAGTATGGATGTAGCCTTGAGTGCTGGTACTCAATCATAGCTTTTTGAATGTCACTCAGCACTGAGGCTAATTATTTTTTTTATAGTCCCTTTTACTCAGGGCAGCCCACAGAATTTCACAGCCAATGATAAAATATTTTGCATCAAAATAGCCACTGTATTTGCAGCCAGTCTCTCAGGAAGCTCCTACAAACTGGTTAATAACCAGAGAATTAGTTTGATAATATGTGATAAAGGTATTACTTATAATATTGGGGACTAGTATCTTCTTCTTCATAAGAGTATTGAGCTATCTAGTGCAGCTGCCGTATGTTTGAGTAGCCTCCGATGGGGCAACGATTCCTTGGAACTGCAGCAAAATATTTGCTAGGTTTATTTCTCAAGCCTTTGGAGTGGAATTTCAACAGACGACCTGCTGACAATGAAAGAAGATTGTCATAATATAAACTACGCTCCTTTAATTCACTGTAAATCTATACTGTATGCTTTAATTCAAACTCACCATATCTCTCCTCACTGGCAGTTCATATTTTGCCTTTGCAGTGGTAAGTTAATGTGGGTTTGCAAATGTACTCTCTTCTACCATGTATCCTAAGTCCATAAATGTTCATGCAAAGAGAGTAAAAATATGATATACTGTATGCAGTAGCTGTGAGCCTATAGGAGATGATGTTGTCATCTCTGAGCACAACCTTTTACAAATTGCAGTCATAGTTACATATTCAAAGTTATATTTAGTTGGAACAGCAGTGAAGAATCAGCTATAACTACCAATAAATGCAGACTGGCTCCTATTCTGCCACATACAATCAAATATATTTAAATGTTCTATTTTCATTTCTGATACTTCCCTTTTTTTACTATGTGAAGTAGTTGGTGCGCTGCAAAATAAATCAACAAAAGCAAATCAGTTTAATAATTAACCTGGCGTAAACAATGCAGGAAGCTCCTATAGAATGTGGAAGGATATATTACGTAAACACTCTTAGATCAGTAAAACAGCAAGTTATTTGGAGATAGTTTAATTGTCAGACTCTGTCTAAATTCAGCAGGAGTGCTGGGCACGTAGAAGAAAGCAGTAAATAGAAATGAATACATTTATTGCAAACTTGCTGATTATAGAACTGGCTGGTTCTTGGTTTATTCAGCATGCCTTTTGAAACTATTCTATCTCTTTCTTCCTGTATCTGCACCAATTTAAAATTTCCTTTGAAGCCTCCCCACCCTTTGAAATGACATTTCCTTTCTGCACCAGATAGATTTTATACAGTAGTTGATATGAACTTTGGGAATGTTTTCATTTCTCAACATTCATTCCTTCCCCTTTCATTTGCAATATAAACCATCCCAAATTGATTATCATCCCAGATGAATACAAATCCACCAGTCATTTCTTTCAATTACCAACATCACCTTATCACTCAACAGCACTTAACCTTTTCTCCCAGATGAACCAATTTATGCACTGTTCCAACAATTTTGAATTCACCTAGATCAAAGTTCTGCAAAGCTGTCTGTCTCAGTGCTGTTCACTCCTCCTGTGAAGAGGTTGTTAAGTCCCACCAAGCTTTTGAACCCTTGTACTGATGTATCTTTATATAACACAGTCATAGATTGTTTCATAATGCTGCTGTGAAATGTATTGGGATACTTCACTATGTTAAAGGTGTTATATAATACATGGCATTCAATATATTTTATTATTTTAATACAACCACAAAGAATAGGAAATATGTATTTAAGTTATCCTATATACCATTCTCCAAATTTCCAAATGATCTTTCTACTTGACACAGCGATTCCACTAATTGCAATTCAGTCTCAGGTTCATTGCAATATAGTCTCAGGTACACTACCAAATAGCAGGCAAGTGTCCAGATGATTACTGTGTGGAACACCACTGCACTCTCTGGGAGTATGATGCTGGTAACACTTATGACTTGCCAAAGAAATTCTTTCATTCCCTATCCTACAAGTTGACAAAAAAATCACAAAAAAAAGGTCACCTTATGCTGGCTATCTTGAGCACTGAGTAATTTAGATCCTAGCTCTGCCTTGCCCTAATGGTTTTTAGTGGAAGAGACAGTTTGTGGGTGATACACAGTGGGTGATAACCGGTGAATTTCAATCTGAGATCTGATCTTGCATGTTAGATTTGAATTTTGAAGGATGTAAGAAATAAAGTCAATCAATTCAATTCAATTCGAACTCTTGCGACTATGAATTTGTAATGCTTTGCCAGGATTTTCTGCAGTAATTTCTGACCTTACGCTTCCGTAATTGGCTGTTATTTATTTTCTTTTTTTGATAATTCACTTTCTATTTGATGCAAGTCTTCCTCAAGCCCTTTAGCCCTACAATCATGTTATCACTTCAACCCTTTGTATGGTTCATTTATTCACCTAATCTGTTACTTGACAGTGCAGTACGCACTAAGTTGCAGACAAGTGGGCTCATTAACTTCTGGTTAGTGATGAGTGTGTAGTATTCACAATCCAGGTGCTGTCTGATCAACCTATTGCCTATATCCCCTGTTGTTTACATTGTGAATTTTTTTGCAAAGAAAACATCAAACCATCTTGCCCATTTTAGGATATTAATAGTCCCAAACCCTTCCTTTTTCACTGCATTCTTGAATGGAAATTGGTACCAACACATGGGAATCTTGAGGATTTTCATAATCAATAAAACATTTTTTTCAGTTCTTTACCCTGCTTCTTGTTTTTCAGCTAATATTGTGCCTCTGTTACCACTTTCATTTCATTCTCAAGGGTTTGCTTTTTGCAAATGAGTTCATTAAATGATACTTAATTAAATATTCATCAATGCTTAATCCTAGTTTTTCTCTCCTGTCTTTGAAAAATAGACTTCCTCTTACATAATCAGCATTTTTTTTTACAGCCCATTAAATTTATTTCTATTTTTCATTCCCTCCCCCATTACTGTTACATGATATTTGACAGAATACATATTATTTTATCAGGGATCTTCAATTTAGTGGAGTTGCGCTGAATACAGCATTACAGACTTGTAATGAATGATAATGCTTGACATTAAAATATGAAGATTATCCTTTCTCCTGCTCCCAAGTGAAAATTAAATGATATAACCACCAGATCATTTTGTCTGTTATATAATCAACTTCATTACTATGGTTATATGGCAAATAAGTGAAATGAATGAGGAAGCAGCAGCTGAAGATGTTGTAATAATAGAAAGATTATGAAAAAAGACCTAGTGCTTTCCCAGTGCATATGACGAATAAACTCTTCTCAGGCTTCCATCAATTATAACTGATGTTTTCATGACAAACTCTGGCCACCTTTATCAGGGCAGATTTCTGGGCACGTCTAGTCCAGTGGCACTTATCCCTCTATAGTCCATCTTTCTTAATTGGTTAGTCTTCATCCAGTCAGGTTTCTGCTCTCCCACCTTGTTTACATTCAAATTCCAATTCCTACTTAGAAGGAGAAATACTTGTTTGTTAAAATTATTTTCCTCTAGTTTTATTCAGTGGCTTCCTTACCAGGCAGCCCCAAAAGCCATTGGCATGCCAATGCAGTGTGTTGTTACAACCAATTTCTCCAGCTAACCAAAATGTACACACCTCCTGTGCGCCTTGATGCAGATTTCCACCATGCATCCTGTCTGGATGACCTGACATCAGTTGACCTGCATAAACAATGATTTGAGCTTTCTTACAGGCTTGTGGATGGTACAAATCTGGTATATTTGTAGGATCCTGGAGATCCTTCCAGAAACCATGGAATAATAGGGAAGATAAACCATAGTGACAGGCACATCCTCGTTGTTAGGTTTCCTACTTTTTCCCTTGGTTCTTTTAAGGGCTCCATTGATTTCCTTCACCTTGCATCTATTTTGTCAGAACATTGTGAGTAATCAACTTATTTTCTCAGGGAGACTCTCTGGGTCTGAAATAGCTTTTGCATGGTTAATCAAAGTAGAAAGAGCTGCTCTACATCAGGAAACATGATGGTGGCTGTTATTGTTGAGGTATAACTCTGTGTGAGAGTGTTTCTGATAGATGTCATGTCTGAGGCTACAATCCAGTTTCTATCTTATTAGAATGTCCAGGAATGGAAGGCAACCATTCTTCTCCATCTCTATTGTAAATTGAATGTCTGACTGTATATTGTTCAGATGGTTGGGGAACCATTGGAGACTCTGGAGTCCGTGAGCCCACACTACAAAGGTGTCATTGATGTATCTGAAGAATTATTTATGGCATAATGGTGATGAGCTCAGAGCCCTCTTCTCAAAGTCCTTCATGTAGAAATTAGCAGTAGCCAGTGACTAGGGCAATTCCATGACCAGTCTGTCTGTTTGTTCACAATAGTTACCCCATAGAGGAAGTATGTTGATGAAAGGGTGTGTTCAAAAAGCTCAGTGGTACCCTTATCAAACCTTGATCACAGGAGGACCAGGCTGTCCTCAGTGAGAACTCTTGTGAACAGGGGCACCACGGCAAAACTGACCATTATGTCCTCTGGCGGCAGCAGAATGTTGATTATTGTTTTAATAATGCCGGCCAAATTCATGACATGATGCTCACAGCCCCCAACAAAGGAAGAGAGCATGGTTGTTAAATGCTTAGTGAGGTGGAGGTAGTAAGTCAGACCATGTATTGCACAGATGATAGGCCTCAGAGGGCAACCATCCTTGTGTAGTGGAGACCCCATAAAGTCTTGGAAATGGAGAAGAATTGTTGCCTCCCATTCATGGACATTCTATTATGATGGAAACTGGATGGTAGCCTCGGACAGGATGTCTATCGAAATCCCATTCACATGGACTTGTACCTCAACAATTTGCCTCACTACAGGAAAGTTGTGGAAACCATAGAAAGGGTGCAGAGGAGATTTACAAGGATGCTGCCTGGGTTGGGGAGCATGCCTTATGTGAATAGGTTGAGTGAACTCGACCTTTTCTCCTTGGAGTGACGGAGGATGAGAGGTGACCTGATAGAGGTGTACAAGATGATGAGAGGCATTCATCATGTGGATAGTCAGAGGCTTTTTCCCAGGGCTGAAATGGTTGCCACAAGAAGACACAGGTTTAAGGTGCTGGGGAGTAGGTACAGAGGAGATGTTAGGGGTAAGTTCTTTACACAGAGAGTGGTGAGTGCATGGAATGGGCTGCCAGCAATGGTGGTGGAGGCAGGTACAATAGGGTCTTTTAAGAGACTTGTAGATATGTACATGGAGCTTAGTAAAATAGAGGGCTATAGGTAATTTCTAAAGTATTTTTTGTGGGCCGAAGGGTCTGTATTGTGTTGTAGGTTTTCTATGTTTCTAATAACAGCCACCATCATGCCTCCCAACACAGAGTGGTTCTTTCTACTTTGCAAAAACTGTTTCGGACCTGGAGAATCTCCTGGAGGAAGTAAGACAATTATGCAGGATGTTCCTGCAGAGTGGTTACTAGGTGAAGGAAATCAATCAAACACTTAAAACGGCGAACAGAAAAAAACTAGGAAACCTAGCAATGAGGAGGAAATTGCGGCTACTCTGTGTGTTCCCTATATTTCCATGATTTCTGGAAGGATCACCAGGATCTTGAAAAAATACTGGATTAATTCCATTCAAAAACCTATAAGGAAGCTCAAATCACAGCTTTTGTGGGTCAAAGATGACTTGGGACTCAGGTTGGCTGGTATTTATATTAATCAGCCAGACGGATGTATGGTGGAAACTCATATCAAGGAGTTCAGGAAACTATCGGCGACAGCAGAACACTGCATTTGCACTGGCCATAGGATTGACTATGACAGCACAAAGCTACTGTACCATGCCAATATCTTTTGGGACCACTGGCTGGCAAAGAAGAGTGCCTCGCTATAAGCATGAACTGAAATTTGATTTTAAATAAGGTGGGAGAGCAGAAACCTGATTGGATGAGGACTAACCAATCAGGATGGATAGACTACAAGGCTATAAATACCACCAGACTAGACATGCTCAAGCATCTTCCCTAATGAAGCTGGCTGAGTTTGTCATCAAAATATCTGTTACAGTCGGCACCTGTACCCGGCTGGAAGCCCAACAAAACTTTATTCATAGAAGGACCATGTTACTCAAGTTGATAATTAACAACTTGATTTGTATGTGTCTTCAACAACTATCCACACCCTTGGATCATATTCAATAAATCCAGTGAAGATATATAGTTTTAATATCATCACTGAGGTAGATACATAGATGTTCAAGTTCTGATTTATTCTTTTGAAGCCTGTCTCGTTAATACTGATAAACAAATTACTGTTCTCTCTGCCCTTTTAAAGGTAATTCCTTCTTGCTGGCCCATGTTCCCCAGGTATCTATAACTCTTCACTCTTTCAGGCATGAAGCTATTACTCAGTGAGTTTGGGTGAAGAGTTTTACCTAAGCTGGAATTCAGAACAAGCTTTGCTTTTTTCCTTTAGAGCTTTATCAAAATCGTTCAGCAGAATCTTTACTGCACCAGCCATATATGTACAGTGGAGAACATTGAGATCCTCATGGTAAATGATTCACTTCCTTACTAGATTTCTATCAAGAACAATGCACAATTGCCTGTTAGAGTGCTTTTCACTTGTCTGAATGTGTCCAACTCCAGTGACAGTGAAGTATTGCAGTGTTATTCTGAATGAAGAAACCTCCTTGATTTTGACTCTATTCATCATCCTGTACATTCTCTCCCTTGTCTACCCATGCCCCATGGCTTTAATCTGAAGCTTCTACAAAAAGCGTTGTGGCTACTCATTCAGGTGACTCAACCAGCACCTTTCAGTCCCAATACAAAGTCAAAAAGTAATGCCTCCAGGGACGGAAGAATACCATCCAAATCATGCAGTATTAGAAATGTGCATCTATTTCTTCATTCTGCTGGGATTCAGCCCTGGAATTCCCTACCCAATACATTTAGGGGGCACTTTGCCTTAATGCCCGCAGTTTCAAGAGAAAAAGATCATCCCACTCTATTCCTCAACAACACTTCCCAGAATCATTCCCAAAGGCAAAAGGCATTTTGCTAATGATGTCTACGTCCCTTACGTAAATAAGAAACAGTATAGCAGTATATAATTCACAAACTGATTTGAGGAATAGAATTTCTGTTTGATTTCCTTATCATGAGCTCTTCAATACTTACTTTTGGCAGCTATCTTAAACATGTGCTCTATGCTCCTAACACCAAAAACAAACACATTCACCTTTCTTTTCCATCTTTCTGATGAAATGTTGAAAAATGGCTCATTCTGCAGTCTCTCTTAAATAAAACCAATCCCAAAGTGCTAGTTCACAAAAGGACTCAGAAAAACAATGAAAGGAGATATAGAACCAAGAAAATGAGATATATCGTGTTTGATGTCAAGACAGCCGTGTTTGACAAGGTTCCACACGGAAGGTTAGTTAGAAAGGTTCAATCGTTAGGTATTACTATTGAAGTAGTAAAATGGATTCAACAGTGGCTGGATGGAAGATGCCAGAGAGTAGTGGTGGATAACTGTTTGTCAGGTTGGAGGCCGGTGATAGTTGGTGTGCCTCATGGATCTTTACTGGGTCCAATGTTGTTTGTCATATACATTAATGATCTGGATGATGGGGTGGTAAATTGAATTAGTAAGTATGTAGATGATACTAAGGTAGGTGGCATTGTGGATAATGAAGTAGGTTTTCAAAGTTTGCAGAGAGATTTAGGCCAGTTAGAAGAGTGGACTGAATGATGGCAGATGGAGTTTACTGCTGATAAGTGTGAGGTGCTATATTTTGGTAGGAATAATTCAAATAGTTCATACATGGTAAAAGGTAGGGCATTGAGGAATGCAGTAGAACAGAGTAATCTAGGAATAATGGTGCATAGTTCCCTGAAAGTGGAATCTCATGTGGATAGGGTGGTGAAGAAAGCTTTTGGTATGCTAGCCTTTATAAATCAGAGCATTGAGTATAGGAGTTGGGATGTAATGTTAAAATTGTATAAGGCATTGGTAAGGCCAAATTTGGAGTATTGTGTACAGTTCTGGTCACTGAATTATAGGAAAGATGTCAACAAAATAGAGAGAGTACAGAGAAGATTAACTAGAATGTTACCTGGGTTTCAGCACCTAAGTTACAGGGAAAGGTTGAACAAGTTAGGCATTTATTCTTTGGAATGTAGAAGGTTGAGGGGGGACTTGATAGAGGTATTTAAAATTATGAGGGGGATAGATAGAGTCGACATGGATAGGCGTTTTCCATTGAGAGTAGGGGAGATCCAAACAAGAAGACATGAGTTGAGAGTTAGGGGGCAAAAGTTTAGGGGTAACACGAGGGGGAATTTCCTTACTCAGAGAGTGGTAGCTGTGTAGAATAAGCTTCCCGTAGAAGTGGTAGAGGCAGGTTCGGTATTGTCAATTAAAGTAAAATTGTATAGGTTTATGGACAGGAAAGGAATGGAGGGTTATGGGCTGAGTGCGGGTCGGTGGGACTAGGTGAGAGTAAGCATTCGGCATGGACTGGAAGGGCCGAGATGGCCTGTTTCTGTACTGTAATTGTTATATGGTTATATGGACAGCAACCTCTCCCTCACTATCAGCAAAACGTTAAGTTCAGGTAATGTGGTATACACATAGCTGTATCAGTGGTGCTGACGTGCAGATGGCTGAAATCTTCAATAGCTCAGAGTAAGTATTACCAACAATTTGTCCTAGTTTAGCCACATGGATATACTGCCTCCAAGACATCAGATAGTTAAGGAAATTCAGTATGTCCCTGTTGACAGACCAATTTTTACAGATGTGCTGTTGTAAGCATCCAATCTGGATGCATCACAGTTTCGCATGGCAGCTATTCTGCCCAAGATGCAAGACACTGAACACCCTGGCCATTCTCTCTCCTCCTCTTGTCATGAGCCCTGCAGCCTTGGTTTTTTGAGCACCTGTATATACTATTACCTTAACTAGAGCCATTAAGCCTTTGTGCTTTTGGTTTAATTATATAAATTAATTGTGATAGGCATGTATTTCTTGCATAGTATGATTATTTAAGGGGTCTCTAGTTACCTCTTTATCAGAGTCCTGCTGTGCTATAGAGAAGGATTTGCCTCAGGGTCACTTAATTGTCCCTCCAAATTTGTATTGTATTTCTATGCTTAATCTCTTGTTTCCACCTCTTCACGGTGGTTCTGCCATTCTTCCGCTCCTGGTTTGAGTTGTGAGCCTAGAATCCATCACTCGTGGGTTGAGTCAGTGCCTGCACCCACCATGATGAAGGGAATCCACTGTTCCTGCACTCTTGGGTCCAGTCCTGCAAACCACACATTAAAGCTTTTCTCCAGTCCAGCAGAGGATACAAAAGCTTGCTCTAATTCTGAGAATACATGCCACCAGTCTTGAGGACAGCTTTGGTCCCACCGTAAACAGACTTTGGAATGGACATCTCATATGATAAACTCTTGACTTCCCATTCTAGCTTATCATAACCCTTACGCTTTACACAACACATTCTCTGTTACAACAAATGTATATTCTGCATTCAGTTTTTTTTTCAACTTGATGTACTTATGTGTGGACTAATCCGTCTGGATGGCATGCAGACAAAAGCTTTCTCTACACTTCAGTGAAAATAATAAAACAATATCCAATGTCCAAAGTCTGATCTCTTCACTAACCTCACTGAAACACTTGTATTAGTTGTTGTTATCACTTACTCCACACCACTAACACACTAACTGGATATTTACATGGCTTATTGTGAAGCTTGCCTTCTTCTACTTTGATTTTCATCTTAGAAGAATAGCTACAGTTCAAAGACGCTTCGGGGCATTAGGACCTCTTAATCACATAAATATATTCTTTCTTCACGCCACCAAACCACCATTTCTTGTTATCTCCCAACGGCTCACTGTGTCTGTGGTATATGATCATCAGAAGTTGTGGAGAAACAATTTAATCTGGGATGTTTGTACTTTTTCATTGTAGCTGTCCATAATACACCAGTTCCAAAATTCCACTACAAAATGAAGCAACGTTTCATAAGTTGAGTAAATTATGCACCATATAATTTTTATGTTTGTTTCTTGCAAGCAAACTGAGGTCAAATATTTGTCCTGTTACCAGTTTTTCTTTCTTGTTTTTCATCAGTTTTAATGATCCTTAATTAAAGTCTTATGAAATTAGAATTCCCAAGGAAATTTTGTCCCAGGGAATTAACTAACATTTTAGTATCAGAGACTTAAGGGTTACTTTGCTTTTCCGATGTTCTAAAACTGACAATAAATTATGAAATTTGATTGACAAGAAGGAGGATGTTTAGCTCATTTTGTCCCTACCAATCAAAAATTGAACTATTTAGGTTACTCCAGTTTCTCAGATTTCACTCCTTAGTTTTCTCGGTTTCTTGTACTCATGTGCTTACGGTACTTTTTAAATAAAGGCAAATTAGTGCCTCTACACCCTTTGACACAGTGAGAATTGAATTGAATTGACTTTATTTCTTACATCCTTCACATATATGAGGACTAAAAATCTTTGTTATGTCTCCATCTAAATGTGCAATGTGCAATCATAGTAATTTCTAATAAATAGAACAGTCAATATAATATAGAGTACACTCAAATCAGCGTGAGTTCATCAGTCTGATGGCCTGGTGGATGAAGCTCTCCCGGAGCCTGTTGGTCCTGGTTTGTATGCAACTTTATCACTTCCTGGATGGTAGCAGCTGAAATAGATTGTGGTTGGGATGGCTTGGGTCCCCAATGATCCTATGGGTCCTTTTTACACTCTTATGCTTTTAAATGTCTTGAATCATGGGAAGTTCACAACTATAGATGTGCTCGGCTGTCTGTACCATTCTCTGCAGAGTCCTGCAATTAAGGGAGGCACAGGTTCCATTTCAGGCAGTGATGCAGCTAGTCAGGATGCTCTCAATTATGCCCCTGTAGAAAGTTCTTGGGATCTGGGGGCCCTTATCAAACTTCCTCCACCGTCTGAAGAAAAAGAGGCACCATTATGCCTTTTTCACCACACAGCCGGTGTGTACAGACCACGTGAGGTCCTCGGTGATGTGGATGCCAAGGAACTTGAAGCTGTTCACCTTCTCAACCCCAGATCCATTGATGTCAATAGGGGTTATCCTGTCTCCGTTTCTCCTGTAGCCCACAACCAGTTCCTTTGTTTTTGCAACATTGAGCTCTCTACATTTTGGATGATAACAAAACTTCATACTTCCACTTTAATCTGTTCATCCATTAATTTAAATGTTTGCCACTTATTCTGTCAAGGGAAAATTACTCCTCTTCAGCCTGACTCCTCAGTTAAATTACATTTCCCCTCATTCACCTTTGTTTCAGCCTGGACAGACTTCCCTTGTAACGATAATTCCCCAGCTATAATGTGGTCTTCATAAATCCTCTCTGCATTTACTGTAGTGTTATCTCATCCTTTCTGTTGTGAGGTGGTCAGAGCTAAGCATTGTACTCTAGCTGTGCGCCAGACAGGCTTTTTATATACAGTTCTAAATTGACTTTCAATCTCCAGTACTCAACGCCTACAGCCTATAAAGATAGGGATGAATCTCAAATGCACAGGAAACAACAGAGCTTGTTTAAAACCTTTTCAATGGAATTCTGACATCACAGATTTAAAAGACATCCGTTCCCTCAAAACTTCAGGACTGAAATCTTCAATGATGTGAAATTTGGAACTTTGGAAATTGAACATACCCTTCTGCTGGGCAAATAGAATCAGATGATCCTTAATATGAGCATAATGGAGACGAATGATAATTGGTTGTGGTTTAGCATTCAGAGAAGGTTTAGAATGAGGAATATGATGAGCGCAATCGATCACCGGGGGTGGGGGGGAGGTATCCAAAACCTTTGAGCCAAAGACATCTAGTAGAAATTTAGAAAATTATTCAATAGGATCACCCTTCTCAATGTCTTCAGGAAGTCCGATTATCTACAGGTTTTGTCTCCGAGATCGATTTTCGAGGTCTATAACGTTCCAGCACTTGAGAGGTCGAAGATAACTTTTGTTCCAAAGTTTCAATTTTACGATCTCTCTAGCGAGCAGCATAATTGAGTTCTGAAGTTCTTGTTTGTTGTTCAAATTCATGTCTAAACGATTTGATACTGTCCTCAACTGTCTTTAAAATTCCTTCAAGCGAGAAGAATTTTTGGCTGTGTTTTGCCTCTAGATTTTCATCTAGAAGCTTCAAAATTGCAGCCAAAGCTAGAGGGGGTCGCTTAGATAGTGGTTTAGCATCACCATCTTTTTTTCCGTTGCCATTAGAATCTTTACCGTCTTTAGCTTCTCATGCTCTAATAAACATGTTCAGCAAGCTAAAATCAAGGCTCAAAGAATATATCTGCAATATAAACCCCTTTAGTGTAGGTATAAATAAGGCAGTTAAGGGTGATTATGGGTAAAAGAAATAAAAGGAATGGAGCAAAGCCAAAGTGTGCCTCACACCATGAGCGCCTCCTTGAGAATGGACAGAGACAGGGAGGGATAGGGACAGAGAAATAACATATTTGAAACTATCTACAAATATCGCTTCTTGAAATTCTTATTATTTGTAGTTAATTTTGTAAATGTTATTAAAGTAAAAGCAGAAAAGAGAAACATACTAAAAAGCAGACACAAGAAAGACAAATAGAGTAATTCATTCATCAGTTAGGGAATGTATTTGAAGACATCTACAGATGCCTCTTTCTTTCCAGGGAAAGACAGCTTTTATAATCTAAGGCTACACAGCAGAAGGAAGGCCAGCTAATACTGCTCAATGAGGGAGTGTTAGCATTAGTTACACTGCATAAAATACAATGTGGATGTGTCAATGTATTCTATAATGGTGGACTATGACTTCTGGCATTGGTACAATGAGGCCTATTGCAGGCTTAAGGAACAGTACTTTATCTTCTGTTTGGGCATGCTACAGCCTTTTGGACAAATTGAATTGTACAGCTTCAGGTAACTTGATTACTCTGAACATATCAGTCACCCATCTGTGTAGTTCAGCTTATTTCAGTTTTTTTCTCTAGGAGTGGAGGACATGCTCGACTTGATCTGCTTTCTTGTCTTCTTGCTCTGCATTTCACAACTCCTACGTTTATTAACTCTCCATTCCACTCCCATATTGACTGTCTGTCCTTTACCTTGACCATCACCATTATTTTAGAGGCCAAACACAAAATGGAAACACATTTCATATTCCACTTAGGTAGCTAAGAACTCAATAGTACAAACCAGTGTTCATCTTATCAGTGTTCTCTGCACACACACACACACACACACACTTATCTGTCTACCTAGTTTTGTCTTTATTTATTCCTCCCATCCACTGCCTCCATTTGATTCCAGGAACCATTCAGTCATTCCTTATCCTATCACCTACCTGCCTTTGTTACATTCCAGTGCAGCATCTCAACTCAAAATGTCATCTTTCTTCTTTTGCCTCCACTAAGGCAACTTGACCTGCTGAGCTCTTAGTGTTCTATTTTTGTTGTAGATTCTAGCAGCTATAGTCTCTTTGTCTTGCTAATTTCATTGAAACCTGTTCTCATTACATAACTGATCTCATCTATTCATTGACCAGATAACCTTGACAATACCCTATTCTCTTCATCACCCTTGTTTTACTCTGTTAGAGGCACCTCCACTCCAGCCTTCTTGCAGATTAACAAGTTTCTTTTAGTTCCTTCTCTATTCTGACAAAGGTGATTTCAAACATTAAGTCAGTTTCACTTCCCATATTTAGTGCTAATTACGGTTGCACAGAATTATAGGTGTTAAGTCAATTGATCATTATAAATTTGTCCCTGGTGTGTAAGTAAGTGGTGGAATTAATTAGTGTGACTAAGAACGTGGGAATTTTTTTTTAAATTACCAAGTTTTGTCGTAAAAAGTGTCTGTTTTTGTGCTTTTAAATTTAAGAATCTATGACCCTATAACTCAGTAATGTCAGAAAATAAAAGTTCAATCGAAGAGGAAAAAAAGTACTGTTTCACTTTCAGCATTAATTTCTTTGATATATCCTAAGCTACCTCTTGAATGTTTGTTAAATGTCAGTTCAAGGTAGGGCTGTTCCCTTTAGATCAAATGACTAGAGAAATTATCGAGCTGCAAGTTCACAACAGTAATTTAATTGAAATGACCTCGGCTGACGTGCTGAAGATTGATCTGAACTGTAACTGTTGTGAATATATTTTGATAGAATTTCCTTGAAATATCAGATCTTCAGTTGATGTAGTCTCAATATTTCTTTCTAGACTGTTCAAGTGTACAGTACATTACACAAATTTAATGGATCGATTTGACTTGAACAGAATATAAAGCACGTTGTGTTACTTTATGTGTTTCCATACAAAATAGCAGCATAATTTGGAGAAAATACACATCTAGTCATTCCAAAGATCAATAAATTTTATTTGAGCATCTTAATCCCAAAAAAAAATCTTATCATGGCCTGATATTTATTGATCCCACTCAATGTCTCTAAATTCTATGCACATTTCCAATACAGAAAAGTAGATGCTTCCTTAAATTAATCTTGGGAAGAAGTAAAGCCAATTTCATAAACCGTCAACTCCGTTTCTCACTGAAGCAACTATCGGAAACTGAATATGGCTATTGGCAATCTCAGTATTACCTGTGGCTCCAAGATGAGCTTTAGACCATATATTCCTGCTTTCACCAAAACAACATGCTTCTATCTCCATAACATCACTTGACACAACTCTTTTTTCAGTTCATCTCTTGGTGAAATGCTTGCCCATTCCTTTTTTGCCTATGCAAATAACTGCTTCCCTTTTCATGTCTGTAAACTTAAAGTAATTCAGATTTAAATTTGAGGTACGCTGACACTTTTCACCACTACCCTGATCCAAAATGTTTCTCTATTAAGCAGAACTTCCTAGCATCATTGTTCAATGTCTTCATAGTCTGGTCTACTCCTCTCTCTGTAATCTTATCTATCTTGTAAAAAAATGAGATATTCTTCACAGAACATACAGAGAACATAGAACAGTACTGCACGGGAATAAACTCTTCGGCCCACAGTGTTGTGCCAAACAAATTAAATTAACACAAACATGCTGGAGGAACTCCTTTTCTCCATAGATGTTGCCTGGCCTGCTGAGTTACTCCAGCATTTTGTGTGTGATGCTTGGATTTCCAATGTCTGCAGATTTTCTCTTGTTTGTAAATTAGTAATCAAATGACTAACAAAACTAATCACTTCTGGCTACATAATGTCCATGTCCTATCATATTCCTCACATTCATGTGACTATCTAAATGTCTGTTAAAAGTCTCCAGTGTTTCTGCCTCTACCACTACCCTAGGCAATGCATCTCAGGCACTCACCATTATCTGAGTACAAAACTTACCCCTCACATCTCCTTTGAAAGTACCGTCTCGCACCTTAAATGCATGTCCTCTAGTATTAGACATTTTAATCCTTGGAAAAAGATATTGCCTGCCTACTTTATCTATGACTCTCATAATCTTATAAACATCTACAGATCTCAACTCAGCCTCTGCTGCTGTGGAGAAAACAACACAAGTTTGTCCTGCACCTTGTTGTAGCACCGACGTCCTCCAATTCTTTCTTCTTGAAGATTCCTGACTTAAGTTTTTCTTCTGTTAGTGTCAGAGGTTTCAGCTTCCAAGGATCTGAAATTCCCTCCCTAAACCTCACTAAGAATTTACTCCTTTCTTTCCTTAGAATGTTCTTAAAATATAAATCTTATGTCCAACTTCTATTATTCTATGTGATATAGCATTATTTTATATGCTATCTCTCTCTCATGGAATGTTTCTTCCATTAATTGTGCCATGTAAATGTTCTCTCTCTAACCTTTTACAGTGATCCAATGTCCATTCATAGCCAACAAAATTATCTATGCCGTTAGATTCTATCAGCTGTAGTGGTTTGGTAGGTTTCTTCAAATTGCTCTTTATCCAATTCTAAGGAAATGCGCTGTGAGGTATGTTACAATCCAAAGATATTTGATTCAGTTTAAAAAAAGTGCCTTGAACAAATTTGATGGATCGTGATAAAGTTCAGAGTAACTCGATCATTTTGAAGTAGATTGCATACAATGGAACACAAGGCAGCCATATTAAATGATTTTAAATTTGGTTTTAAATCTATTTTCTAACGCATTATGAAAACTTTTATGTTTACACCCTTAGATAGCCCAGGGAACATAGGAAGAAACAGAAGAAGCTGAAACTGTACTCCCGAATATTCAAGATTTTTTATGTCCTTTTTATATTCTTTTCCAAGCTAGTATTAATATTAGATGGATTGTTGGTAAATGTTTCTGGTCAGTTAGTTAATGCTTGGAATTGGGATAATCTAAATGGAAAAAATTGCTTCAGGTATAATGAACAGAAAATACATAGAAACCTAGAAACCCTACAGCACAATACAGCCCTTTAGCCCACAAAGCTGTGCCAAACATGTCCCTTAGAACTACCTAGGCTTTACCCATAGACCTCTGTTGTTCTAAGCTGCATGTAGCCATCCGGGAGTCTCTTAAAAGACCCCATCTTTTCCGTCTTCACCACTGCCGCCAGAAGCCCATTCAACGCACTCACCATTCTGTGTAAAAAAAACTTACCCCTGACATCTCCTCTGTATCTACTTCCTAAAACTATGCCCTCTCATGTTAGCCATTTCAGCCCTGGGGAAAAGCCTCAGACTATCCACTATCATTATCTAGTACACCTCTATCAGGTTACGTCTTATCCTCCATCACTCCAAGGAGAAAAGGCTAAGTTCACTCAACCTATTCTCATAGGGCATGCTCCCCAATCCAGGCAACATATTTGTAAATTTCCTCTGCACCCTTTCTATGTTTCCACATCCCAACCCAAACTTAGCACAGTACTCCAAGTGGGGCTGACCAGTGTTCTATAAAGATGCAACATTACCTCTCACCGTTTAAGCTCAATCCCACGATTGATTAACACCAATGCACCGTATCCCTTCTTAACCACAGAGTCAACCTGCATAGCAGCTTTGAGTGTCCCATGGACTCGGACCCCGAGATCCCTCTGATTCTTCACACTGCCAAGAGTCTTACCATTAATGCTATATTCTGCCATCATAATTGACCTACCAAAATGAATCACCTCACATTTATCTGGGTTCAACTCTATCTGCCACTTCTCAGCCCAGTTTTGCATCCTATCAATATCCTGCTGTAACCTTTGACAGCCCTCCACATTATCCACAACCCCCTCAAACTTGTGTCATCAGCAAATTTATTAACCCATCCCTTTGCTTCCTCATCCAGGTCATTTTTAAAAATCACAAAGAGTAAGGGTCCCAGAACAGATCCCTGAGGCACACCACTGATCACAGGCCTCCATGCAGAATATGACCCGTATACAACCACTCTTTGCCTTCTGTGGGCAAGTCAGTCATGGATCCACAAAGCAATATCCTCTTGGATTCCTTGCCTCCTTACTTTCTCAATAAGCCTTGCATGGGGTACCTCATCAAGTACCTTGCTAAAATCCATATACACTACATCTATGGCTCTACCTTCATCAATGTGTTTATTCACATCCTCAAGAAATTCAATCAGGCTTGTAAGGCACAACCTGCCTTTGCCAAAGCTATGTTGACTATTCCTAATCGTATTATGCCTCTCCGAATGTTACCATCCAATCCTCTGGAACCTCTACAGTCCTCATTGATGATGCAAAGATCATTGCCAGAGGCTCAGCAATCTCCTCCCTCACTTCACACAGTAGCCTGTGGTACATCACTTCCAGTCCCTGTGACTTATCCAACTTGATGCTTTCCAAAAGTTCCATCTCATCCTCTTCCTTAATATGTACATGCTCAAGCTTTTCAGTCCACTGCAGGTCATCACTACAATTGCCAAGATCCTTTTCTGTAGTGAATACTGAAGCAAAGCATTCATTAAGTACATTAATTCTTTCTTTCTGGTTGTGTCCACGCTTATCATCTCTCCATCATTGTACTTATGTGAATTCTAGTGCAGTATTGACAGCACCTCATGAACATAAGAAATTCTGCCGACACTGGAAATCCAGAGCAGCACATGCAAGATGCTGGAGGAACTTAGCAAGTCAGGCTGCAGCTATGAAAATAAATAAACAGTCAATGTTTCAGGCTGAGACCCTTCACCAGGACTGGAAAGGAAGGGGAGACACCAGAATAAAATGGCAGTGGGAGGGGAATTAGGACAAGCTAGAAGGTGATAGGTGAAGCCAGGTGGGTGGGGAAGGGAGGAAGAAAGAACCTGGGAGATGATAGGTGAAAAAGGTTAAAAAAACAGCAGATGAAGGAATCTGATAGTGGATTGAGAAAACCAGGCCAGTACTGGTCCTCAAAACAGAGAGTTTGTAGAACGTCTAAGGGACAGCTTTTTAGAACAGCTTGCTGTTGAGTCCACTAGGCAATCGGTTGTACTGGATTGGCTGTTGTGCAATGATCCAAGGCTGATAAGAGAGCTTAAGTTTAAGGAAACCTTAAGGAACAGTGATCACAATATGATTGAGTTCACTTTGAAATTTGAGAGGGAAAAATTAAAATCCAATGTGTCGGTATTTCCGGGAATAAAGGAAATTATAATGGCATGGGAGGGAACTGGCCAAGGTTGACTGGAAAGAGACACTAGGAAAAAGGACATTAGAGCAGCAAGGGCTGGAGTTTCTGTGAAAAATAAGGGAAGTGCAAGACAGATATATTCCAAATAAGAAGAAATTTCGAATGGGAGTACACTACCGTAGCTGACAAGTGAAATCTGCCAAAGTAAAAGCAAAAAAGGGGGTATACAAGAAAGCCAGAGTTAGTGGGAAGATACAGGTTTGGGGAGCTTTTATAAACCTGCAGAAGGAAACCAAGAAGATTATTAAGAAGGAAATGATAAATTATGAAAGAGAGCTGGCGACTAATATCAAAGAAGATACTAAAAGCGTTTTTAAGTATATAAAGGATAAAAGAGAGTCAAGAGTAGATATATGAATAATACAAAATGAATTGGAGATATTGTAATGAGAGATGGTGAGATGGCAGAGGAACTGAATGCGTATTTTGCATCAGTCTTCACAATGGAAGACATCTACAGTATACCGGACATTCAAGAGTGTCAGGGAAGTTAAGTTTGTGCGGTGATAATTACGACTGAGAAGATGCTCAGGAAGCTTTATGGTCTGAGGGTAGATAAATCTCCTGGACCTGATTGAATGCACCCTCGGATTCTGAAGGACATAGCTGCAGAGACTGCAGAAGCATTAACAATGATCTTTCAAGAATCGATAGATTCTGGCATTGTACCAGATGAATGGAAAATTGTAAATGTTACTCCACTATTTAAGAAGGGTGTGAGGCAGCAGAAAGGAAACTATAGATCTGTTAGCCTGACATCAGTGGTTGGGAAGTTGTTGGAATCGATTGTTAGGAATTAGATTATGGATTACCTGGAGTCACGTGACAAGATAGGCCAAAGCCAACATGGTTTCCTGAAAGGAAAATCCTGCCTGACTAGCCTACGGCAAGTTTTTGAGGAAATTACAAGCAACACAGACAAAGAAGATGCAGTCGATGTGGTGTACTTGGATTTTCAGAAGGCCTTTGACAACATGCTGCACATGAGGCTACTTAGCAAGATAAGAGCCTATGGAATTACAGGTGAGTTACCAGCATGGGTGGAGCATTGGCTGGTCAGCAAAAAACAGAAAGTGGGAATAAAGGGATCCTATTCTGGCTGGTTGCTGGTAACCTGTGGAGTTCCACAGGGGTCGGTGCTTTTTACAATACGTATTAATGATTTGGACTATGGTATTACTGCATTTGTGGCTAGATTTGCTGATGATACAAAGATAGGCAGAGGAATGGGCAGTGTTGAGGAAACAGAGGGCCTACAGAGAGACTTAGAAAGTTTAGAGGAATGGGCAAAGAAGTGACAAATGAAATACAATGTTGGATAGTGTATGGTTTTGCACTTTGGTGGAAGAATTAAATTATTTAGATGGAGAGAGAATTCAAAGTGCAGAGATGCAAAGGGTCTTGGGAGTCCTTGTGCAAGATACCCTAAAGGTTAACTTCCAGGTTGAATTGGTTGTGAAGAAGGTGAATACAATGTTGGCATTCATTTCTAGAAGTATAGAATATAAGAGCAGGAATGTGATGTTGAGACTCTGTAAGGCACTTATGAGAATACACTTGGAGTATTGTGTGTAGTTTTGGACTCCGTATTTTAGAAAGGATATACTGACATTGGGGAGGGTTTAGAAAAGATTCACAGGAATGATTCCAGGATTGAAAGGATTACCATATGAGGAAAGTCTAGCAGCTCTTGGGCTGTATTCCCTGGAGTTCAGGAGAATGAGGGGGGATCTCATAGAAACATTCTGAATGTTAAAAGGCTTAAACAGATTAGATATGGCAAAGTTATTTCCCATGTTAGTAGATTCTAGGAAAAGGGGGCACGACTTCAGGATTGAAGGACGTCCATTTAGAACTGAGATGCAGAGAAATTACTTTAGTCAGAGAGTGGTAAATCTGTATAATTTGTTTTCACAAGCAGCTATGGGGGCCATGTCACTGGGTGCATTTTAGGCAGAGATTGATAGGTTCTTGATTAGCTAGGGCATCGAAGGGTATGGGGTGAAGACAGGGGAGTGTGGATGACTGGGAGAATTGGATCAGTCTATGATTGAATGGCAGAGCACAATCAATGGGCCAAATGGCCTCCTTTTGCTCCTATGTCTTATAGTCTTATGGTCTTTTTTTTATATTCCCAGAAAAGTGTTACCAAAAGCTTACAATACATGTTCTGTCAATTATTGTTATTTTTCTTCAATAATTGCTAATTATTCCCAGTAGAATAAGGAAAGATACATTGAGACACATGATGTGGTCTACCCCACAGTGAATCTAGCAGTGCAGACCAATTATTCTTGATGCCTTAATGTCTAATGACAGTATTAAATTTGTAGTTCTATTAACCAAGGGTCATTAATCAGTGTCAAGAGGATGGGCAATTCAAAGTATGTCATCTGTGAAGATTGACATCAATCCCCACATTTCCTGTTTCAAGCACATTAATTACATTCTAAAACAGAATTACTTGAAGATTTGTTTTTCTTACCTGCCAAGAACTGAATTTCTTTTATCTTTTATGCATAAATGTTCTATGTGTTTCTTGTGGTGATGTTAAGGTACAAAATAGTATTGCTGAAGCAAGTTCAAAGGATAACAATTTTACATCACATAAACTGTGGAGGTGGAATTAAAGAGAATTTCACTAATGTCCAGGAAAGCCACTGGGAATGAAACAGCTGTCAGCATTTATCTTTGGATAAGAGATATAAAGTACAGTCGACACGGACAGAAGTTTCTTATTTGTGGGAGAGCAAAAACTTGTGAACATAACCCTGATCCACAAAATAATAACTTCAATTGGAAGAATAGTATTACACAGAAGGGTGTCAGGACATAGAGCTTGTCATTATAAGGAATTACTTAGGCACAGAAATATATAAAGGAAACTCAAGATAAGTTTTCACTTCATCAGGGTGTAGCCTGCTGTAGATTGTGGATCATTTAAATAATTATCTGACAGTGCCCACCATCCTTCTGGGAAGAACTGTGGTTTTATCATCCTGAGAAAGTCTCGTTCAGTGGATGGAGGACATGGGCTACCTTCAACCTTCCTGGATCCTTAGATCTGTGGATTATATGACTAAACCAAATCCATGAATCAAAGAAAGACATTAAATTATATGGTCTACCGTGAAAGCATCATCAATCTCCTAGATAAAATATGTAATACAATCATAAAGCTGTAGAGCTATATAATGTAGAAAGAGGTCATTTGACCCACCATGTCATGGCCAACTATCAACTGTCTTTAGTACTGTGCAAAAGTCTTAGGCACATACAGATAGCTAGGCTACCTAAGACTTCTGCAGAGTACTGTAGTAATTTTATACATTGCACCTTTCTGCTGCCAAAAAATGACATGTCAGTGATGCTAAAACTAATTCTGATTTGGGTCTCTATTGTGGACTGAGAGTGCAAAGAGGTCAGGGAAAGTGAATCATGGTTGAGAAAAGGGGAAGGGAGAGGAGAGGGAGTGCAAAGTGCCAGAGAAACATTCTGTAATGATCAATTGATCACTTGTTTGGAAATAAATAACTTTGCCTGGTGTCTCAACCTGCAGTTATGCCACCCTCTATCCCTGGAACTTCTCTGCTGCCCTACATCCCTCCCATAGTGCATTACTCTTGCCATTCCAAGCATCCTTTGCTCACACCAGATTTACAGACTCACTCTCCACTCCATGTTGACAACTACAGTACTGTGCAAAAGTATTTAGGCACCCTAGCAACAAATATATGCCTAAGACTTTTGCACACCACTGTACCATATTATATTTGTCCTATCTACCTGCACTTTGTTGTTAGTCCTCATCCGCTTGATTCAAGTGATCATCCAGATGCTTCTTAAGTGTTGTCAGGATGCGTATCTCCACCACCAGCTCAGCAGTGCATTTCAGACAGCAACAATTCCTTAGCAGAAGAAAGTATTCCATGTGAGGAGTAAACCCTTACTCCTCACATTAAATCTATACCTTCTAGTCCTGGACATCTCTACTAAGGGGTAATGTTCTTACTTTCTACCTTATCCATGCCTGTCATAATTCTGTATGCCTCTATCAGGTCCTTCGTCAGTCTCTTCAGTTTCAAGGAAAACAAATTCAGTCTCTCTTTTCATAACCCAAACATGCCATCCCTCGTAACATCCCACCTGTAATCTCTCCAGTGCAACCATGTCCTTCCAGAATTGCACACCATATTCCAGCTGTGGCCTATCCTATGTTTTTTTGAAGTTGTACCAAGATTATTCAGCCCTTGTACTTTATGACCTAGACAATGATTTGAAGCTTCTTATATGCCCAATCCAGTTGCTCAATGTTAGCAAGACCAAAGAATTGATTGTGGACTTCAGGAAGGGGAAATCTGAAGAACACACAACAGTTTTCATTGAAGGATCAACAGCGAAGCCTGAGCAGCTTCAGGTTTATGAAAATCAATATCTCCAAGGATCTATGCTGGACCAAACACATTAATGCAACCATGCCAGCCTCTCTACTTCATTTATAGTTTGTTTTGTTTGGTAAGACTTGAAAGAATTGCAAATTTCTTAGGTACAGAGTGGAAAGCATTCTGACTAGTTGCATCACAGCCTGGCATGTAGGCTCGAATGCAAGAGGCTGCACAGGATTATAGTCTCAGCTAGAGCCATTGTGAACTCAGCTTTCCTCACCATTGAGGATATTTTAAAGAGGTGTTGCTTCAAGAAGGTAGCATCCATCAATAAGGAACATGCTCTCATCATCCATCACTGGGAACATGCTCTCTTCCCCTTACTATGATCAAGGAGGAGGTGTAGGGGCCTTGAAAATCTACAGGGAACAACTCAGAAACAGCTTATTCCCCTCTGAATAGTCTGTGAGCCCATGGATCAAGGTCAGAATTAAGTTTATTAGTATTGTTCATATAATGTGAAATTTGTTGTTTTGTGATAGCAGTAGAGTCCAAAGGTGTAAAATTACTGTAAATTATCAAATAAATAAAAAATGGTAGGAAAGGAGTAATGAAGTAGTGCTCATGGGTACTCTCTCACACATACAGTATACGCTGTATATGTATAGTAGTAACTAGTTATTTCCTCTCCTGATTTGATAATTAGCATGGATAAAGGGTTGGTGAATTAAGAAAACAGAACCAAAACAGCAAATGCTGGAAGCAGTCAGCAGGTTGAACAGTATTACTGAGGAGGAAATAGTATTGATGCTGTGGATTAAGGAATCTTCATCAGAATGTGAAAACATTAAGTTTCAGAGGGTCAAAGGATGGAGTGAACAGGGGCAATCGACAAAGTAAGGGTGCATACCAAATTGTTCGATAATAGTCACTTTGAGTGCTCATGGTTGGAAACAGGAAAGCAAAAGAAAGACAAACAAGTTGTAACAGAAAGTTGAAGCAAAATCCATGGGAAATAAAAGTAATAATTAATCTGTAATTGCCAAAGGTATTCCTAAATTCTGAGCCTCTCAGCATATACAGATGGAAGATGAGGTATCACTCCTCAAACTTCCATTAAACTTAATCAAAACAATGTGGCAGTTAAAGGCAAAGAGGTCAAGTTGTCCAGAAGCTCAGATCACTCTTGTGGACTGAATGCAGGTGCTCTATAATATGGTCATCCAATCTACACCTAATAGAGAGAAAACTACAATGTGAGCAGTGAATGCAGTACAGAACAGAATCTGTTGTTTTTAATACACCTATTCATAATTTAAATTTGCTTGCACTGGCTAATGTGCACTTGCTGTGACAATTTTGTCTAAATAAATCAGAAATAGAATCAGGTCTACTAACACTAACATATGTCATGAATTTTCTTATTTTGTGGCAGCAATATAGCACAAAACATAAAAAATACTGCAAAAAATGAAAGATGGGTGCATAAATAAATAAACAAATAAATGAATAAATACAATGGATCAGAAGGTGAAGTTAAGAAACTGTAATGTTAAGAAAACGCTGATGAGAGTTACATACAGGCCTTAGAACAGAAGCCATGATGTGGGCTACAACTGACAATGGGAAATAGTAAAGGCACGTTAAAAGGACAATGTTATGATAGTCATGGGGGAGGGTGTGGGAGGGTTCAATATGCAGGTAGATTGGAAAAAATCAGGTTTGTGGTGGATCCCAAGAGAAACATTTGTAGAATATCTATGAGATGTTTTTTTTTTCTTAGCTCATGTCTTCAAACCCATTAGAGATAAGGTAATTCTGGATTGCATACTGTGTAATGAACTATATTTGATTAGGGAACTTAAGGTAAGGCAGTCCTTTGGTGATAATGATCATAATATGATAGAATTCACTGTAGTTTGAGTGGGAGAAGCTAAAGTTGGATGTATTGTTACTATAGTTTAGTAAAGGTAACTACAGAGGCATGAGAAGGAGCTGGCCAACAATGACTGCAAGGTGACACTAGCAGAGCTGATGGCAGAGCAGCAATGGTTGGAGTTACTTGGAGTAATTGGGAAGCACAGGATTGATTCATCCCAAGAAAAAGAAGCATTTTAACGGAGGATGAGGGAAATTTGGCTGACAATGGAAGTCAAAGACAGCATAAAAGCAAGAGAGTGCTTACAATATAGCTAAAATTAGTGAGAAGTCAGGGGACTAGAAAACTTTTAAAACCCAACAGAAAGAACTAAAAAGCAACAAGAAGAGAAAAGTTGAAATATGAAGGTAAGCTAGCCAATAATATAAAGGAGGATACCAAAAGTTTTTTATAAAACAGAAGTGTGTATTGAACCACTGGAAGGAGAAACAGGGACAGTAATAAAGGTCAACAAAGAAATGACGGACAAAATGAAAATGTGTTTTGTGTCAATAAGTCACCTGGACCAGATGGACTACAACACAGGTTTCTAAAAGTTGTCACTGAAGAGATTGTGGAGGAATCAGTAGTAATATTTCAAGAGTCACTTGATGGTTCCAAAGGACTGGAAAATTGGAAATATCATTTCAAATTTTTTAAAAGGGAGAGAGGCAAAAGTCAGAAGTTTTTCACCAGTTAACTTGATTTCAGCATTTGGCATGATGTTAGAATCTGTAAATAAGGAAGAGATTTTGGGGTACTTGAGGCACATGATAAAATAGGCCGAATTCAGCATTGCTTCCTTCAGGGGAAATCTTGCCTTGGAATTCTTTGAGGAAATAACAGGCAAGATAGACAGAGGAGAATCAGTGAGAGTTGTTTGTTTGGATTTTCAGAAAGTGTTTGACATGGTTCCACACATGAGGCTACTAAACAAGTAAGAGCCAATGGGTACTACATGAGAGATGTTAACCTGGACAGAAGATTAACTGACTGGCCTAAGGCCAAGGTAGGCTTTTCTGTTTGACTGCTAGAGACGAGTGGTATACTGCAGGGATTGGAGTAGGATCTGTTAGAAATGTTAATTAAATGATGAAATTGATGGTTTTGTGACCAAGTTTGTGGATGACACAAAGATAATAAGAGATGCAGGTTGTTTTGAGGAAGTAGTGAGTCTGCAGTAGGACTTGGACAGATTAGGAGAATGGGCAAAGAAGTGGCAGATGGAACACAGTGCAGAGAAGTGTATGGTAATGCACTTTGTAATGAAGGTATAGAATATTTCTGATCAAGGAGTAAATTCAGAAATGGGAGGATGAATGAGACCTTAAAGCAAAGATCAGCTTGCAGGTTGAGTCTGTGGTAAGGAAGGCAAACACAATTTTAGCATTCATTTTGAAAGGACTAGAATTTAAAAACAAGAATGTATTGCTTAGGCTTTATAAGGCATTCGTCAAATTACATTTGGAGCATGGTGAGCTGGTTTAGGCCCCATAATGAAGAAAGGATGCACTGGTATTGGAGAGAGTTCAGAGAAGGTTTACAAGAATGATCCTGGAAATGTATGGGTTAACATTTGAGCAGCATTTGATGACAGGGACTGTATTCCCTCTACTTCAGAAGAATGGTGGGAGATATCCTGGTGAGAAGGCCTAGATAGAGTGGATATGGAGAGGATGTTTCCAAAAGTGAGGAAGTATATGACTAGAGAGCATGGACGCAATATGGAATCTGTCCCTTTAGGACAGAGAAGAGTAGGAGGACTTTCTTTTGCCAGAGGGTGGTAATTGTATGGAATTAATTACCACCTACAACTATGGAGGCCAAGTTATTGAATATACTTAAAGGGAGGTTGATAGGTTCTTGATCAAAAAAGGATGTCAGAGGTTTGGGAAGAAGGCAGGAGAATGGAGTTAAGCGGGAAAATGAATCAACCATGATGGAATGATGGAAAGCCAGGATTCCATGGTTAAATTGTGCATTTCTGCTACTTTATCTAGTGGGTATTTCCAATCCTCCCTCAAGATTTGACTGAACTAAGAATTGTATTATGACTTACAGATTGACAGCTCAGCAGGAATATTTCCAGCTGTAAAATGGAGTGTTGTTCTGTAGTTTAGTGAACTCCTCTTTAATTGATACCTCATGATTAATATCAAGCATCTCTGTAATACTTATTTCTTCAATACGAGTGTAATGTTCATATTTTTACTGTTATGCTGTATGTATTTCATTTTGGCAGTTCTGTAAGAGCAGCCTGTCCTGTTTTAATGCTTTTTTGGGTTACTGCTGAAGAACAGAGGTGATTAGGATGGTCGGATTATGGGGTGGTTTCTCTGGTGAGGGACACTAAGGTTGGGTGTGGAGCTTTTGTTTGAGAGGAGATGAAGACAGAAGATGCTGGAGAGAACCGGTCATTGCATACGATCTGGTGGGAGGCCAGTTTGTACAAGACGGATTGCAAGTGACATTCAGAACGTGGTCTGTGCTTTCATATTGACTGAAGGCCCAGTGTGTCAGTGAAAGAGAAGTTCAAGATGGGCTCCAACTTGTGCACATTTGACTCTTTAATTAGAATGGGTCCTTTTCTTTTCTCAGTTTCCACACAATCCGTGGTTAGGGGGTGGGATCAGGAGCGGCGCAATCTCACGAGTTTGGCGGGGTTGAAGGTTGCCTTTCCTAGATTTATGCAGCCAAGGAAACCAGGGTGTTTCACCCGGATAATCCTTCCTAACCTCTCCATTGTACCTCTTTACCCTGAATGATATAGTAAAAATGAAACTGTGCATAATACCACCTTGTTTCATAAAGCACTCAAGTACAGATCTTTGGAATTTTCCAGAATTGATAGTTAATATTTCAGTTCAAAGGCCATTCATCAGATGAAGTTTTTATAACCTGAACTGATAACACTCTCTTTTTTTATATATACTGTGTGACTTACTAATGTTTCCAGCATTTTTGGTGCTTTTGTAGAATTCCAGCATCTCCAAGTTGTTTTTTCCTTTTGATTTTCATTACTTCAAATGTTATTATTTTCATTATCCTTGGTAAGCCATGACATTTAAAAAAACATATCATGGATTCTGACAGCAAGCTCCATATTGGTCCCAAATCCATTTCAACTCCTAAGAAGTTTTCAGTCCCTTTCTCATCATTGTCAATGGAAAAGGCTGATTATTCATTGCTATCCCTGTACTTAAGATCTCTGTTGATCTAGGTCTGAAATCTTGTTTTACCTTCTTGCCTTTTTGGATACTTAATCCCAGTCAATACAAAAAACTGTTTGTTCAATAAATTGTGGGTTATATTGGAAACATACAGGCAAACTTGCAGCATCTGTGGAGAGGGAAACAGTTAAAGTGTCAGTTCATTGAGTTCTCCTTAAAACTTCTGTTCATTGCCTTTATGGTCACAACATTAGAATGCTAAGTTTGAAACCATTTCCACAATCTGACTTCACAACATTTTTTGAGATGCCAGTTCAGTGAACTTTTTTTTTATCACTGCTATAAACACATCATTGGTCATAATAAGATCAAATCAGATAGGAGCAGAATTAGGCCATTTGGTCCATCGAGTTTGCTCTGCCATTTCATCAAGACTGATCCAATTTTCCTCTCAACCCCAACTCTTGCCTTATTCCTGTATCCCTTCATGACTTGACCAATCAAGAATTCATCAATCTCTACCTTAATTATACATAATGACTTGTTTTCCACAGCTGCTTGTGGCAAAGAATTCCATATATTTACCACTCTCTGGCTAAAGAAATTCCTCCTCATCTCCATTCTAAAAGAATGGCCCTCTATTCTGAGACTGTGTCTTCTGTGCTTAGACTCTCCCACCATAATATGAGTTCATGCTTTTGGCTTGATATTTGTCTTCATTTTAGAACTTTTATCTGTGCTATTCTAGCTAGCTTAATTTTTTTTTAAATTTTATTTTTATTTAGAGATACAGCACAGAACAGGCCCTTCTGGCCTAGTAAGCTGTGCCCCCCCAGCAAACTACTGATTTAGCCATACCCTGATTACGGGACAATCCACAATGACCAGTTAACCTACAGTAAAAACCAATGCATCTTTGGACTGTGGGAGGATACCAGAGCATTTGGATGAAACCCATGTACACAAGGGAAAGAATGTACAGACCTTCTTACAGAATAGAACTCTGAAATCCAAGCTGTAAAAACCTTATGCTAACCACAACGCTACTGTGGCACCCTTAATCAGAAAATAATTTCCTATGATTTTCAGTTTATCAGTGCATATTTTTGTTCCCCATTTCTGTATTCTCAAATAGTAACTGTAACAAAGTGCTTGAGGTGGGACTTATTTTCAGACCTTCATAGTTGACTATGCAATCCGAATGCCCATCCTTTTTATTGTCACTGCAGAATTTGTCAGCGTTGCTAACTTAGAACCAAACACTTTTCTTACATCTGTGATCAAAATAAAAGCACAGTTCAGTGTGAATGTTCACACCAAGGTCAATATCCATCACATATTCTCAACTTGAGCATAGTTTTTCTCTACCTTCCTTAATGTAAGTAATGTAACTGCAATGTAGTTTTGACTGGTAATCACTAAATGACTGATTAGAGCTTCCACTCTATTTTAAGTAATATGCACAGTTCAACAAATATGCTGCATCATAATGAACTAACTGATGAGATCACTGCTCCTGCTTCAAACTTGATCCTCACTGAACATTTTCCTTTTCCCAGGAATCAATCAAACAAGCACAAGAATAAACAGACCAGCACATGCTATTTCAAATCTCACAAATATGCTAGTAACTTCTGCAAAATATTTTTACACTTGTATTTTAATCCTGCATTACAGTAAAGTTTAGCATACCTTCTGAATTTCTGACTGTTGTACCTGCTGTAACTTTCTATGATTTAAGGTCAAGGACACTAATGAACACAAATTCTTTACAAATACTTACCATTTTTAAAATTCTCTTCTCTGTTTTTTTCATAAAATGGATCATTATATTCCAGTTGCCATATATTTGATCACTCATTTATAGCCTGTCCATATTCCTTTGAAAGCCCTTTTCATCCTCCTTTCTAAAACAGTGACATTATGTTTGCTACCTTCAAATTTGTGGAAACTATTCAATGAGCTATGGAATTTCTGAAGATGACAAACTGTATGCCCATTAGATTCAAAGCAGTCATTATTAAATTTCTGCTATCTACACATTATGTTGATATCCTCCAATTGTCCTTCTGCTCAAAACAAATCTCTTTCAAGTGTTCTTTCTTCCTCTCTCTCTCTGCATAAGGTATATGGGAAAAATATTAAGACACTAGCAACGATGCAAAAAAATTATGGGATGACAGCAGAAATTAAAAGTTACATTTTTCCAGAAACATTGTATGAACAGCCTAAGGCTCTCTACTCTAGAACAGAGAAGACTGAGATTTGATCTGGCAGAGATATTTTAGTTTATAAAAGGCCTTGGTAAGGGAGACAGAAATAAATGAGTTCATTTGCAGTCACGGCCTAAACTAAGCACTATAAATATTAAGCAGTTACTGATAAATCCAAAAATAAATTCAGCCGAATTGGTTTTACTCAGAGAATGTGGCACTATTATTACAAAAAGATTTCTGGTAAGATGGTGGTGTATCCAATTGCAGCTTCTTCTACAGGTTAACCCAGGCATTGGCAAACTACGGCCCGCGGGCCATATGCGGCCCGTTAAGCTTTTTAATTCGGCCCGCAGAACTTGATGAAATTATATTAATAAACCTTGTTAACGTTTTTTCCCCCCAATTCTGGCATTTTCCCAATAGATGACGCACTCTATATACATTGACCCTTGTTGAGGTGCAGCGTATTACTCCACATTTGCGCTTTACTCTTTGTTCGGCTCGACCTATTTGTGTGAACAGGCATTCAGCGTCATGAACATCAACAAAACCAGCCACAGATCCAAGTTAACTGACCAACACCTCAGATCCATCCTGAGAATCGCCACAACAAAACTAAATCCAGACTTTGATGTGCTGGCTAAAAAGGGAGACCAACAACACTGTTCCCACTAAAATTAAAAATAAGTTTCTTCGTTGTGTTATGTAAAAAATGCATTTGAAAATATTTTTTTCAATAAGCCTTACATGTTACATGTAATTTCTGTTAAGTGATGGACATGAGTAGTGCGCAGGTGCACGTACGTTCTCAAAATAAAAAATGTGCTTCAGATCAAATAACGTGCTCCGCATACTGACGGGCTGTCACTGTACTGTCTTTGTGCTGGTCGTTGTTGAGTTTTGGCACAGGGGACAATTGAATAAGAAGGAGCAGGGCAAGTAGACCTGCATCTCCTACCGTTTTTGAAATAAAGACAGTCAGGAGGAGAGAGATGATGATAATATCTTGAAGGATAACAGAATTTTCAGTGCTTTAAAATAATAACTGTTACTATTAAAATAGCTGTATTTTATTCATTTAATTTTCAGTGTTTTAAAAGTCATTTCAATAAATAGCTAAATACCATGGGACTTCAAAGACAGATATTTTGTTGTAATGCATTTGTTCATTTTCAATTGAAATTAAAGCACATGTTTTCTACATATCCCATGATATTTTATTTTCTCTTATGAGGTGTATTACCAAAACACTCCGTCCATCTGCTCCTGGTCCGGCCCCCCTGTCAAATTTTAGAACCCTTTGTGGCCCATAAGTCAAAAAGTTTGCCCACCCCTGGGTTAACCTAAGGTATTATCGTCCTTTTTAAATGCATTTATGTTTGGAAGATCTTGCTGGACATTAAGAATTTAAAGTACTGCATAAAGTACTACCCCATGAGTGAGTTGCTGATTGGTGGAGTAACTGAAGGAGTTGGATTTGTTACAGATTGTGCTGCTGCTTGTGTTAGAGAGACATCAGAGGATTCGGTGCATGAAATCAGTATGCGATGTAACAGCAACTGATTGTTGTAATCACTTTTCTTATGATCACAAGACCCTGTTGGACATTAATTATGTGGAATGGTGGAAGTCCAATTCACTGACGTCAGAGTCAGGGCAGTGTGGATGGCTCCAAGCTGGAGTCGGTACTGACCCTAGTGTTCATTCAGCAGAAGACAATCTGTATTGTGGTCAACTTCACATTCCTGCAAAATTTATGGACTCAGGGTCTTGGACCTTATTTTTTTTGTGTGACTGGATTTTACTGATATCTTATATGTGCTTACTGTCTTATACTGAATGTGCCTTGTGATGTTTGTGATTGCTGGTGCTGTTTTACACCTTGGCCCCAGTGTTTTATTTGGCTGTATTCATGTGTGATTGAATAACAATTAAAATTGAACTTGATGTTAAACTTGGAGGATGAAATACACAGCAGAGATGCATGTGTTGGAAGGTTCGGTCAACACCTGAAGGGAAAAGATAAAAAAGAATACACCACTGAACTAGTCAGAGGACAGAGAGGATATTAATATGCTGCACAGATGAAGAAACAGCATGTAATAATAGCTTTTGAAGTGGCTTATTAAGCATACTGGGACATCTTTAAATTCTGTGAAAAAGCATCTTGCAAATTAAATTTTCATATTGATTTCAGCTTACGTTATTGGAGTGGAAGAGCACACTCAAATTGCACAGTCATAGATACAGCAATACTTTATTTAATTAATCTCAGTACAAACATTTGCACATGGGAGGTCAGGTGGAAAAGCCTCGATGAAACTCAAATATATTGTGTTTGCATCAGTCAGATACAACCATAATGCATCACACGTGATTGACTTCCTATCAAAAGGGAAATGATCATTTTTTTCATGAGGCTGAGGCACACCTCTATTACTTATCACTCTCTCACTCTCTTAATCTCATCAGTGGGCCATGGTTTGAAGTTTTGATACGACTCTCAGGAGGTGTTGATCGCAATCAAAATAATACAGTGCTTTGTCTTATCCACCTCAGCATTCCCATGATGATTCCTGTACATTTAACAAACTATCCCAGAATGCTCCTGGTCACATCATGTTTGCCTTGTTCTAATATTGATCAAGTACAGTATATCTATATCATGTACACATCACAGAACTAGAGATCTATGAACATCCTGCGGTCAGTTTTCAGAGTACGTGTGTCAAATATGTTGTGTATCATTGCAGTTGTTATTCTAGTGGACAGCAGTCTTTGCTTACCTTGCCGTATCCTGTGATTTCAAGGCCCTTCATCATTTTTAACTGTGAGTACCTTTGATAAAGGCTATTTCCTAAATATACTAATTTTTCCAATATTAATAATGGACTCTCTGTCTGTGGCTTTCTACTTTTAGCATGCAACCAAAATAACAGAATGACTTTGTTCCCACAACTTGCCTTGTGTGTTATTGCGAAGTCATAATGCCCAGAATAATGATGCATTGCTATGACAACACAATATGCAGTAGATTGCTGTTAAAGCATGCCACTGGAGAAAAGACTGTGTTAATTATATTCCAATAATCCCCTTGAAAGCAAGGTAGCTAGTTTTATATAAATCACAAGAAACATATTTAACCCCAGTTATGGTGGGTCAGAAATGCCATAAAATGTTAACTAGTTTTATTTAGAGGTGCCATTTCATTAAAAACAAGGAAAATACAGCAGTTGCTGGAAACCTGAGATTGAACCAGAAAATGTTGGATCACTCAGCAAGTTAGGTCACTTCTGTGGAATAAGTAACAGAGCCAGTCTTTCAGGTCACTGATTTCTACTTTATCTTCACTGTATAGGTTTTGACATGATTTGTCATTCAGTAAGATTATTCCAATGAAGTACATATTGATATTTGTTTTGGTTAAATACTGTTAGACTATTTAGAGAAGAACTATATTAGCAGTGGATTACATCTGATTAACAGGCCTGTTGCTTTTACACAAGGCTGGGCTTTTAAAGGGATCACTGTCTGAATTGTAGATTTCTTCATTTGAATTTGAAGAATTTTCATTCCACCAAGTTAGGTAGATAAAACTCCCTTGAATTTTCCTTCTCTCTCCAACTTGGAGTCCTTATTCAAATTATGAAAAGCTGTGACAGAAAGAAAATAGGCTGGAAAACATCTATCAACAGGTCAGGCAGCTTCTGTGGAGAGAGAAAAAATTACAGGACTGCAGCGTTTGATCACAGCAATTTTTACCAGTCATTCTCTAATACTTTACATTTTGTCATTCACAGTTAGCTCTATGAGACTTCCATTTTCACCTGTGTTAAACCTTACAAGGTTGCAACGCGAAAGTTTCTTTTGATTTTGCTACTTGAAACACTGCCCACTCTCAGTAGGTTTTCCATTTAGTAATGTCCAAAAAGGTTAGAGTTAAAATGTGGGGAAGAAACTTTGAAAGTAGACATGATTTTGGGTGCAGTTTACAGAAATGTTTCTACTTGCAAATTTTTAAAAATTAACAAAGGGATATAGGAGCAGGAAGAGTTAGTAATTTAACCTTCAGAAGCTTTTCATTTACTCCAGAGTAAACATCATTTACTCCAGATCATTTGCATGATATTATTTAATTACTTAAATTAACAGCAGTAGATTTAAAATTAATAATCGTAACAGTACTAACTGCATTTGACAAACTCTGCCATTACACAAGTATGTAAGTGGCTCCTAACATCCGTCTTAAAAAACATGGCTTGAATTTTCAGTATAGCTTCAACCAAGAGTAAATTCTGTCTTCACTGCTCTAAAAAGACATTATAAATATCATAGAAATTTCAATAAAACAATTCTAAACTAAAACAAAAAATATACTTTTTTGTGTTATTTGTCCTCCCAGCTTTCATCAGAGGTAAATGAGTATGTGTGTTTATTGTTATCACACATATTGGGCGCATTGAAAACTCTTTTTCACATGCCATCCATTCAGACCATGGGATTACAACAGTGCACTGAGATGTAAGTTGGCAAAGACTGCTATTTTTCTCAGCAGATCTGCTGTGTCTCTTCTCTTTTCTCATATTTCAAACATCTGCAGATTTTTCTTTTACATTTTGAGGCATACCTGATCAGAGCCTCTATTCCCCAAAACTCATGTGAAAAAATGGAGCAATAGATGAGATCTAAAGCTGATGATTCAATATCTAGAGCAGAATGCAGTAATAAGCAATAAGGACAGTCCTACTGTCCACCTCCCATTCTAGGTTCTGATAAAAAACACTGCCAGGAAAATGATGATTCCCTTGTCCTTCTTCTTTATTGTGCTTGGAACATAGAACAACTAACGTTGTTTACAGCCTTTAAAAGGAGGTTGTGACAAACCTGCTGCAATGTTTAAAGATGTCCCCCTGCTGTGTGGCCCCAACACCATATATAAGATTTTTGATGGTACCATTGTTGTGAGCTGTATCAAAGGGGGTGATGAATCACCATACAGGAGAGAGATTGAAAATTTTATTTATTATATCTGAATTTGCACAGTTTGTTTACGGTTTACATTTACTGTTCTGTAGATTTGCTAAGTATGCCCGCAGAAAAAGAACCTCAGGGGTGTATGTGGAGACGTGTACATACTCTAATAATAAATTTTACCCTGAACTTCGAACTTTGGAGTTAACACAAAGAAAGGAGTTCTGCAATTCTTGATACAGTGTGAGGGAGAACATAAAATTCCCAGGGATGGTAGATGTCTTGGAAAGCGAATTGCAAGTGAAGTTTTCACCATACACCTGCTGACATTTTGCTTTCAAGTGTTGAAGTTTGTGCATTGAGAGACCATGTTCAAGAATCATTGGAATTTTACTGCAATGTGCTGATGTGAGAAGGTATAGAAACTCGGTAGTAAATGGATTATCTGATAATAATCTGCATTGCCTTGGATAGTGTTGAGTTTCTTGAGTGTTGTTCATTCAGACAGGTGGGGACTAATTTATCACATTACCAATTTGTATGTTTTAGATGAATGAACATTAGATACAGTTTTATCAGAGTTCCTTGATGTCATATTTAAAAACCACTTTGATGACAAAGGCCATCATTCTCATCTCAACTCTTTGTTCTTGTGTAATGAAACATGGTGATGACTGATGCTGATAGAGCCCAGCCCGACCACCTGTGAGTGGGTTATTGGGGAGAATGTTTCTGGCACCTTCCATGCCTTTGAATAATTTGATGTGATTGTAATTAACCAGATTGCTTATTCCCTGTTTTTGAAGACAGGAGCCATCTGGATGATTTTTCACTTTATTGTGCAGATGTCAGTCTTGTTGCTGTGATTAAATAGTATGAATAACTTTAACCAATTCTAGAGGTGCTTTCAGAGCTAATTAATAAGGTCAGGCCTTTCATGCACTCATCACACTCAACCATATCCTTTGGTAAGTGCACCGAATCAACTTAACTGGAAACTGACTTCTGGAGTAGTTTGGATCTAGGCGGAAGCTATTTACTGAATCTGTTTGGGAACCAGCTGAAAAACAGCTCCAAAACTCATGAATGTAACTAAAGGAATAGAGCAGAGATTGGAGCAGGAGCCTTTGCAGCTTACTCTATACCTCTATAACTGAAGGACAGGAATGGATTCAGGGTGAGAACATTTCTACCCAAAATTAATGAACTAAAAGTTTTGGGGGAGGGTTGTGTGCATAAGTCTTAAAATAACAACAAGGAATAATTCATCATAGACTCAACTAGCTAAAGACCTACAGTAGAAATGATGAGCATAAGACATTCGATCTTTCCTGAATATAAAGTACTGGCTATTCACTCTTTATAGAGTTCTTGTGTCATACAACATGGATCTACAGCGCAATTTATTCATGCCAAACAAAATTTACATGTAACCTAATCACGTTTGCCCATTTTTGGCCCTTATCTCTAAACTTTTCCAAATGATGTACCTATGTAAGTGTCTTTAGAATGTTATTGCTTGACTTGCCTCAACCACTTCCTCTGGTAACTTTTCTCCATGTACTCACCACACTAGATGCCCATTAAATCTCTCCCTTCTCATCCGAAACCTGTACACGCTAGTTCTTCATTCTCTAACACTGGGAGGAAATAGAATGTGCATACACTTTTCCGTACCCTTCAGCACTTTATACATTGCCTCTCCTTATTGTTCATTATCAAATCAATTTTCCTGCTAACTCCTCACTAACATTTATTCCCCATCTAAATGCAAGAATCTAAAAAGTATCACCCACAGTGCTCTGTCAGCACAGACTGGAGAACTCAACTAGTGAGGCTTTATGGATGGACCTGAGGAAGAAGAAAGATATGACCACACTAATGGGATTATATTATAAACCACCCAACAGTCATAGGGATTTAGGGGAACAAATTTGTAAAGAGATCGCACACTGCTACAAGAAGCATAAAGTTGTTATAGTAGGTGATTTTACCTTTCCGTATATTGACTGGGACTCCCATACTGGAAAAGGACTAGATGGGATAGAGTTTGTCAAATGTGTTCAAGAAAATTTCCTTAATCAGCACATAAAAGTCTCAATGAGAGAGAGTGCAATATGTGATTTGCTATTAGGGAATGAGTCAAGGCAGGTATCAGAAGTTTGTGGAAGAAAACACTTTGCATCTAGTCATCGTAATGCCATTGGCAGGCTGAGATTTTAAATTGGGGAAAGGTGAATTTTGATGAAAGGATTTGGCAAGTCTGGATTACAACAAATTGTTTACTGGCAAAGGTGTACTTGGAAAGTGGGACGCTTTAAAAAGTGAAATTTTGAGAGTGTAAAGCTTGTATGTGCCATTCAGAATAACAGGTTAAAAATAACAGATTTAGAGAACCTTAGTTTTCAAGAGATAATGAGGCCTTGGTTAAGATATATAAAAAAAGAGGTGAATAGCTGGTGTACGCAGGTAGGAACAAATGAGATACTTATGGAGTATAAGAAATGCAAGAAAATACTTAAGGAAATCAGGAGGGCTAAAAGAAGGGATGAGGTTGCTATAGCATACAAGGTGAAGGAGAGTCCTAAGGGAATCTACAGATATGTTAAGAGCAAAAGGATTGCAAGGGACTAAATTGTTCTTCTGCAAAATAAGAATGGTAATCCATGTGTGAAGTCAAAAGAGATCTTAAATGCTTTTTTGCATTGGTGATTACTCAGGAGAATGATACAGATTGATAGAAGTGAGGAATAGTTATAGCAATGTCATGGACTCTATCAGATTACGAAGGATTTGTTTGCTGCCTTGAGGCAAATTTGGGTGGATAAATCCTTAGGGCCTGACAAGGTGTTCCCTCAGACCCTATGTGAGGCAACTGCACAAATTGCAGGGGCTTTGGCAGAGATAATTAAATCATCCTTAGCAACATGTGAGGTCCCAGGGAATTGCAGGATAGTTAATGTTTTTCCACTGTTTAAGAAAAACTCTAAGACTAAACCAGGAAATTATAGGCCAGTGAGCCTGACATCAGTATTAGTAAAGTTGTTGGAAGTTATATTAACAGTCTGGATATATGAGTATTTGGATAGGCAAGGACTATTTATGCATAGTTAGTGCAGCTCTGCCCATGGTAGGTCAGGTCTAACCAGACTTATAGAGTATTTTGAGAAATTTACCATGAAAGTTGATGAAGGCAAGGCAGTGGATTTTACCGACATGGACATTAGCAAGGCATTCAAGATGAGGTGGTAAGTTGAATTAGGCATTAGCCAGAAAAAGCCAGAGAGTGGTGGTAGATGGTTGCTTCTCTGACTGGAGGCTTGTGACTTGTGGAGTAGCACAGAGATCGGTGCTGAGCCCATTGTTGTTTCACATCTATATCAACAATCTTGATGATAATGTAGTCAACTGGATTAGAAAGTTGGTAGATGACACCAAAATTGGGGGTGTAGTGGACAATGAGGAAGACTCTGAGAGCTTGCAGTGGGATCTGGATCAGCTGGGAAATAGGCTGATACACAGCAGATTGATACATAGACAAGTTAGAGGTGTTACACTTTGGCAGGACTAACCAGGGTAGATCTTAAACAGGGTATGGTGGAGCACGAAGAATATGGTAGAACAAAGGGATTATTGAACAGAAAGCATGTATATCACACAAAATTCTACAAAGTAAATCACAAATATTTCCACAAAGATTTCAGGTCTCACAATTCCTAGTCACCACTTGATTGTTGCTGTTGTCGTGGGAAATCTGAATTCAGAATTCTTCATGACACCACCCGTGTCCCAAGTACTGATCGTGATCCTGGTCCCAGCAATGTCCAACAAACAAGGACAGGCAGTTCAATATACTTATGAGCTTCACCAGGCAGAGGGACTCAAATATAGACAATCTCTTTGACCTTTTGTTCTCAAGCCATTAACTTAGCCTGGTTTCTTTCATTCAAACGAAATGTGTTCATTAACACACTTATAAATCAATTAGACATTAGCAACTTGTGGTTTAAGATGGAGCTACTGAAGTTGGATGCCATTGTACTGGTGGTTTAAATTCAAGAAATTTGACAAAAAAATTATTAATAACACTTTTTCTGAGGTTCATTGTGCTAAACTATCACTGTAAACAATAAAGAGGTGAATGAAGCTGAAGCTGACTTGTGGGATGACTCGTTCCGGTGCATTGCTAAATCAGAGCCCAACGTGTTTGCAACTGTTAGAGTTAGAAATAGAGATGGTGTCAGAGTCAGGGATGGATTTGGAGTGAGAGATTCAGAGTGGAGTTGCGGCGATGGATTTTCGTAGCCCATCCACCTAAACAGGTTGAGAGGTTCGATCAGTGCTGAGCTGATTTGGAAAGGTCGAGAGTGGCTTTGGGGTGGGTCGCAAAGTCTAGGCCTGGGGTGTATTGCCTGAGGTGTCTCGTGTGAGGCACAATCCAGTGTTTGGATGATTTAACTGCCAGCCCAGATGGACTGGAAAGACAGGATGTCAGGAGGGGAGGCAAGGGTCAGACTGATTCCACTCACTCTTCTGCAATATTCTCTCCACTTTCTGTGGCATTGAGTCTGCCCTGGCTGCTACACACTTCACGTCAGTGAACTTTATGATGAACTGAGACTGAAGATTAGGGGCTACCTGTCTGTTTCAGGATTCGGATCCATGTATTCAATTTGGTTTGGAGTACTGTTGCTTGCTTTTACTTTTTGCATAATTTGTTTTTTTTTCTTTCTCTCTGTCCATTGGGTGTTCATCTTTGTATCAATTGGGTTCTTTTGGGTTTCTTGTTTTGTGGGCTACCTGTTAGGAGACTGAATCTCAAGGTTGTATAATTTATACATACTTTGATAATAAATGTTCTTTCAATCTTTGTATCTTTGAATCTTTAATGATTACAGCTCATCCATTAGTTCACTGATATTTTGGACACAACGTTCCGTGGACTTACAAAGGAATATTTATATTACATATCAGCAATAAACCAAATCCAAAAAAAAATCCATCAAACCAACGTGACAGACACTAAGAAAGAATCCTGCAGCCTAACCCTCAAAGTGACCAACAGACATTTAGTCTTCAACAGATGTCCTCATGGTGCCTGAGGCTAAGAAGTAATCTTCTAGCTGCTATCAGCAAATATCAGATATTTGCAGTGTTTAATTTATGCAGACAATCCACAAACATTAGTCATTAACAGGCATATAGACACTGTATGTAAAGGGTTCAGTAAGAGTCACATTGTCATGCTGTACTGTGCAGACATTCATCCAATATTTTACAAAATTTAACAAGACACAATGAGTAAACCTGAAGAAGTTAATGGGCATGTTAACCTTACAATAGAGGAGATGCTGGATTTCTGAAATGTATGAAGGTGGATACATACCATTTTGCTTTTGCAGGGCCTAGTCATGCATATCCAAATACACTGTAGTAAGTTGAGAGAAGAAATTGCAGGAGACCAGACTGAATAATATGGATTATCGTAAGTGATGGGTGAAGTATCTCCTGTACTTAATGATGTGGCCACCAAGTAAACATTTGTGGTCTTCTGATGCTGTTGCCCATCCACGTCATTATGCATTCAGAGAGACTTTTCTGTACAGTGCTGTTCGAACACATGGGCATTTGAGTTGTTGTTGCATTCCTGATAGCTTGAATCAGTCTGCCATTCTGCTCTGACCTTTGTCATTAACAAAGCTTTTTCACCCACAGAACTGCGACTCACTGGATGTGTTTTTTTTGTTTCTTTGCATTGTTCTCTTAAACACTCAAGACTGTTGTGCATGAAAATCCCAGGAGATCAGCAGTATCTGGCGCCAATAATCACTCCATGTCAAGGTCACTTATATCACGTATCTTCCCCATTTTGATGTTTGGTCTAAACAACAACTGAACCTCTTGAATGATTCTGCATCTTTTTATGCATTGAGCTGCTGCCATGTGATAGGCTGATTAGATATTCGCATTAACGAGCAGGTCTGTTGGGTTTGATCAGAGATAGTCAGCACGACTTTGTGAGTGGAAAAATGACGGCTCATGAATTTAAAAGTGTTTTTTTTGAAGAAATAGAAAGAACATAGATGAAGAGGAAGGTGGTAGATGTTATCTGAATATTTTGCTGCAAGCCCTTTGATAAGGTTATGCATAGTAGGCTGTTCCAGATAGTTACAGTGAACTGAATTCAGGAATACCTAGCTAAACGGATACAGAATTAGCTTCATGGAAGGCAGCAAGTGGTGATGATGTAATGTTATTTGGTCTGTAAGACTGTCACTAGAGATGTATCTCAGGTGTGACTGTTCTGTCCACTGTGGTTTGTCATGTACATATATGATTTGGAAGACATTTTAAAAGTTTATTTTTTAGTAAGCTTTCTTATAATACTAAAATAGGTGATATCATGGACAGTGAAGTAGGATATTGATCAGCTGGGAAAGTGGGCCAAAGAAAGACAAATGAAATTTACTTCAAATAATTGCAAGATGTTGCATTTTGAGAAGGTAGGTTAAGACTTTCACGGTGGACAGCAGGGCTTGGGGAAAATTATAGAACAGAAAGACCTAGGAGTTCAGGCACGTTGTTGTCTGAAAGTGAACTGTATTACAAGTAGTCAGGGTGGTGAAGGTAAGGAAATCAGCAGATGCTGGAAATTCAGGCAACACACACCAAATGCTGGTGGAACGCAGCAGGCCAGGCAGCATCTATAGGAGGACTAACTGAAAGAAGAGACAGTAAGAGATTTGGGAGGGGGAGTGGAGATCTGAAATGATGGGGGAAGACAGGAGGAGGAGGGATGAAGCTAAGAGCTGGAAAGTTGATTGGCAAAAGGGATACAGAGCTGGAGAAGGGAAAGGATCATGGGAGAGGGGGCCTAGGGAGAAAGAAAGGGGGAGGGGAGCACCAGAGAGAGATGGAGAGCAGCAAGGAGTGATTGTGAGAGGGACAGAGAGAGAAAAAAAGAAAGAGAAAAGAAGGGGGGAGAGAGAGAGAGAGAGAGAGAGAGAGAGAGAGGAATAAATAAATAAATACATACATACATACATACATACATACATAAATAAGGGGTGGGTTAAGAAGGGGAGGGGGGCATTAGTGGAAATTAGAGAAATCAATGTTCATGCCATCAGGTTGGAGAATAAGGCTTTTGGCACACTCATCTTCATTAGTTAGAGCACTGAATAATTTTTGGCATCTCACATTGCAGTTGTATAAGCCATTAGTGAAGCTGCATTTGAAGCTTTGTAACACACACAAAATGCTTGTGGAATGCAGCAGGCCAGGCAGCATTGATAGGAAGAATACAGTCGACGTTTCAGGCCAAGACCCTTCATCAGGACTAACTGAAAGAAAAGATAGTAAGAGGTTTGAAAGTAGGAGGGGGAGGGAGAAATCTGAAATGATAGGAGAAGGCAGGAGGGGGTGGGATGATGCTAAGAGCTGGAAAGGAGATTGGCGAAAGGAATACAGCGCTGGAGAAGGGAAAGGATCATGGGACGGGAGGCCTAGGGAGAAAGCAAGGGGGAGGGGAGCACCAGTGGGAGATGGAGAACAGGCAGAGTGATGGGCAGAAAGGGAAAAAAAGAGGGGGGGGAATAAATAAATCAGGGATGGGGTAAGAAGGGGAGGAGGGGCATTAATGGAAGTTAGAGAAATCAATGTTCATGGCATCATGTTGGAGGCTACCCCAAAGTGTTGTTCCTCCAACCTGAGAGTGCCTTCAATCTTGACAGTAGAGGAGGCCATGGATAGACATATCAGAATGTGAATGGGACGTGGTATTGAAACGTGTAGCCTGGGAGATCCTGCTTTCTCTGGCGGACCAAGTGTAGGTTTTCAGCGAAATGGCCTCCCAGTCTGCGTCGGGTCTCACCAATATATAAAAGGCCACACTGGGAGCACCGGACACAGTATACCACACCAGTCGACTCACGGGTGAAGTGTTGCCTCACCTGGAAGGACTGTCTGGGGCCCTGAATGGTGGTGAGGGAGGAAGTGTAAGGGCAGGTGTAGCACTTGTTCCGCTTACAAGGATAAGTGCCAGGAGGGATATCGGTGGGAAAGGATGGGGGAACGAATGGACAAGGGTGTCACATAGGGAGCAATCCCTGCAGAAAGCAGAAAGAGTAGGGAAGGGGAAGATGTGCTTAGTAGTGCGATCTCATTGGAGGTGGCGGAAGTTACAGAGAATTATATGTTGGACCCGGAGGTTAGTGGAGTGGTAGTTGAGGACAAGTCGAACCCTATCCCGAGTGGGGTGAGAGCAGATGTGCGGGAAATGTGAGAGATGCGTTTGAGAGCAGAGTTGATGGTGGAGGAAGGGAATCCCCTTTGTTTAAAAAAGGAAGACATTTCCTTCGTCCTGGAATGAAAAGCCTCACCCTGAGAGCAGATGCGGCAGAGACGGAGGAATTGCGAGAAGGAGATAGCATTTTTGCAAGTACAGGGTGGGAAGAGTAATAGTTCAGGCAGCTGTGAGAGTCAGTAGGCTTATAGTAGATATCAGAAGATAAGCTGTCTCCCGAGATGGAGACAGAAAGATCAGGAAAGGGGAGGGAGGTGTCAGAAATGGACCAGGTAAATTTGAGGGCAGGGTGAAAGTTGGAGGCAAAGTTAATGAAGTCAACGAGCTCAGCATGCGTGCAGGAGGCAGTGCCAATTCAGTCGTCAATGTAGCGAAGGAAAAGAGGGGAACAGATACCCGTATAGGTATGGAACATGGACTGTTCCACAAAGCCAACAAAAAGGCAGGCATAGCTGGGACCCATACGGGTGCCCATGGTTACACCTTTGGTTTGGAGGATGTGGAAGGAGCCAAAGGCAAAATTATTGAGAGTAAGGACTAATTCCGCTAGATGGAGGAAAGTGGTGATAGAGGAGAATTGGTTAGGTCTGGAATCCAAAAAGAAGCAGAGAGCTTTGAGAACTTTCTGATGGAGGATGGAGGTATATAGGGACTGGACGTCCATGATGAAAATAAGGCGGTGGGGGCCAGGGAACTTAAAATCATTGAAAAAATTCAAAGCATGAGAATTGTCACAAATATAGGTGGGAAGGGATTAACAAGGGGGGATAAAACAGTGTGCAGAAATGAGTTCGGTGGGGCAGGAGCAAGCTGAGATAATGGGTCTACCTGGACAGGCAGGTTTCTGGATCTCAGGTAGGAGGTAGAAACGGGAAGTGCGGGGTGTGGGCGCTATGTTGATATTTCTATCCATGGCCTCCTCTACTGTCAAGACTCTACATGGCCCCCTCCTTTGTTTTGCTCTCTGCCCATAACTCTTAGCCTGTTCTCCATCTCCCTCTGGTGCTCCCCTCCCCCTTTCTTTCTCCTTAGTCCTCGGGACCAATGATCCTTTCCCTTCTCCAGCTCTGTGTCCCTTTTGCCAAATTACCTTTCCAGCTCTTAGCTTCACCCCACCCCCTCCTGTCTTCTCCTATCATTTCAGATTTCCCCCTCCCCCTCCTACTTTCAAATCTCTTACTATTGTAAAGGGGGCTTCTTCTTTTTTCTTTGTTACTGTGTATGTAATCAAAAGGGCTTCTTTTGTTTTGTTAAAAGCAGGAATGTTTCTTTGTTGTGAGAGAGTGCTGGGAGAATTGTATTCCTTTGTAAACCAAATGGGGATTAATGTTCTTTCTTCTGAGTATGTAAGCTTTGGTTGACGGGCTTTTCGGGAGATCGGCACGAGGGGGTCGAGAGAGAGGATGCAATGCTGTAAGCTGGGCGAGGATTGGACCCCAAAGGGGGGGGTCCGAGGCCAAGATGTACTCCGAGGAGGGGGGATGAAGCTAGATGTGCTTGGTTGACCACTCGGAGGGTCCTGAGCTGCGAGTCGAGGAGTTCGGAGGGGATCGAATGGTGGCCAGAAGACTTCAGAAATTGAGCTCCAACGGTTGTGCACGAAGTGGTTTGGACTTTGATAAGTTTGGCGTCTTTTCTTTATTTGTCTCTTCTTATATACTGTATCGTTATTAATCACTTAGTTATAGTAACCTTTATAAATTGTACTCATTTAATCGCATATGGTGTACTGTCTGTTTTTGGGTGAGGCGGGGACATCACACAGCATGCACACCAGCTGATTACCCAGTTTGGCTGCTCCCCCTAGACGAAATGAGCTGAGCGAGCCTGAGGCGACCCAAGGGATTACATTGTGGGGGCTCGTCCGGGATTGATTTCTGTGGAAGCTGTGTGATCACCCTCTTTAAGTTGTGTCTGCGGCGAAGAGCTGGTGTGCCTTTGTGGGTGTGCGATTGCTGGTGATTACTGCGTGTGTGTTGGGTGGGGTGGCTGCTGTCAATAGCCTGGAGGTCGTTGTTCGAATTCCGACTAGTGCTGACAAAATGGTGGTGGGACCATGGGTTGTCCGTGCTGTTTGTGGAGTGAGGAGTGACAGGTTGGGATGTTTCAGCAGTGGTGAGCTCCGCCCGGTTGTTGGAATAATGTCCAGCCCTAAAGGGGCGGAGGCGTGGGCGGAGCGGACCCCTTAGTTGTTGAGTGAGTGGCAGTGCTTGGCTGAGGGAAAGCAACAGGGATTGGTTGAAAGGTTGAGTAGACGGGCTGGTGACTTTGTTAGAACTGTTGGGCGCAATTACCTCGAAGTGACAGCTGCCAGTTCTGGGAAAGTGTGGGAAAATGCGTGTGGTTCGACTGGAAGTCAAATGCCGCAGCTGGGGGGGGGAGGGGGGGGGGGCTTATCATATACATGGCAGGAGATTGGTGGGAAGTTTTTAGGGTATCCCTTTTTCCTAGGGAGGCAAATAAATTGCTTGCGGTGCCAAGGGGATCTGTCAAGGGGATCAGCTATTCCGTTGATTTGAGAGGTGTTGGGAAACTTAGAGGAGGCCCAGTGGGGGAACGGCTTGGGGTCTCTGGGGGAGCACGTTCCCAGCAATGTACCAACGAACTCCCGAAAGGAGCAGACCCTATTCCTGAAGGCTTAGAGGGACCAAGCGCACAGGTGTTGTTACGGATGGATGGAAGTCAAGTTAAAGCCATCCTCGGCACTAGGGCGCCGGTAAAGTTGCTGTACAGTTTGTTTCATAACCGTTATTGGAAGCATTTACCCTTGGCGATATTGAGGGCACTGGAGATTTGGGGTACAAGTGCCAGTGATATCCAGATGATGGTTGTTGGTCAGTGAAAATGGAGTTCTTAGAGGCAAATGTGAAGGAGACTGAGGTTCATGAATCGTTAATGCTGATGTGTCCGGACCCTGTTGAGACGGGCAGCGTTTCTGTTCTAGAGAGAACCAATATCCTGCTGGTGCGCTTGGGGGCCTGCCCGGAGGAGGTGGGTGAGCACTGTTTGGAGGCATTGTCGATGCACCCAGAATTTTGAGCTGCTTGTGCGGACGTGTGTAGCAGCATTGGGCCGATACCGAATTCAAACAAGAGCCAGTGGTACAAGAGACTTGGGGAAGTATCTGAGGGTGAGACCCTCTTAGTGGACGCTGCAAAATACCACGAGGGAGGGGAGTTGGCTGCTGAAGACACCTCGGAGAGAGAGAGGTTGCGGCGACTGACCCCTACAGCCGTGGAAGACATAGGCAGCGTGTGTGTGGATTATATTGCATTGAAGAGGCGCACTGTCAGTGACCAGAATATGGCTCTGAGGGCTGAAGAGGCGATGGCCTATCTGAGTGGTGCGATGTGGTTTAAGGTGCTGGATCTGAGGAGTGGATGTTGCCAAATCCCGATCAGTGGGGCCAACAAGGAGAAGACGGCCGTTATAAATTCCCTAGGAGTCTTCAGGTCCGAAAAGATGCCACAGGGCATGTCTGGAGCCCTTGCAACCTTCCTGCGGGGCAGGTGGAAGACCATAGGAGATGTGGAGGTGTTTGGAGTTTTGGTGTATGTGGATGATCTTTTGGTATTTGGACTTGCCTCAGGAGAATATGAAGTGAGTTCGTTGCAGGAGCGGCTGAGAATTACAGAGTTAAAGTGTTTTCTGGACACGTGCCAGGACTGGCGAAGGTCACAGCTCGTGAGTGACTGTCTCTACAGAATCAAGTTTGAAATGAAGACGGAGGGACTGGAGAAAGTTGGAGAGTTGGAGAGAATGAAGAAAGTTGTCTGACTGAGGGCAATAGCAAACTGAGAACCCAGAGAGGGGAGTTTGCGGAGGTGAAGAAATTACAGACAAATCTCAGAAGAGAGAAACGGAAGCTTGAAGGGAACCTGAAGATGACCATCGACAGTTCAAATGAAGTGCAAAACCTGAAAGTTGATCTGGAAGAAGTCATGAGGAAGAAAAAGCTGGAGCGAAGTGCAGTGAATACTGAACAGGAGGCTGAAGAGACTGCGGGGGCAGTGCAGGCCACGTGTTTCCGTTTGGAGAAGATCAAACAGCAGCTACCGATCACAGAAATGAGGAAGAATACAGATTTGATGGATGATGTACTGGATGTGTGGTACATGCTGCCTTTTGCTGACTTTCCCTCGATTGAGGAAGAGACCTTTGGCCCTTCTCCCATTGAGTCAGGTGTAGCGGGGAGGGTTAGCTGTGTGCAGTGTGGGGCATGAGTGAAAGGTTGAGAGAGGAGTTGGTAGTGGGCCCAAGGTATCCCCAGTTGTGTCCGAGCCTGAAGGGTTTAGGTGAGGGGGTACGGAGGTCTTAGAAGGGTTAGGGAACTCCCAGAAAGTTGGCCTAAGTAGCACCTGAGGAGCAGGGCGTGAGGTTTACTGTGTGGGGAGGAGATGTCACTGTTTGTGCTTGGGTTACGGTGTGTTGGCAGGAAAGGTGGCGAGTTATTTAATAGTCAGGAGGACATGACATTTATTTGATGGGGGGACAGTGTAAAGGGGGTTTCTTCTGTTTTCTTTGTTACTGTGTATGTAATCAAAAAGGCTTCTTTTGTTTTGTTAAAAGCAGGAATGTTTCTTTGTTGTGAGAGAGTGCTGGGAGAATTGTATTCCTTTGTAAACCAAATGGGGATTAATGTTCTTTCTTCTGAGTATGTAAGCTTTTGTTGACGGGCTTTTGGGGAGATTGGCGCGAGGGGGTCGAGAGAGAGAGGATGCAATGCTGTAAGCTGGGCGAGGATCGGACGCCAAAGGGGGGGTCCGAGGCCAAGAGGTACTCCGAGGAGGGGGGATGAAGCTAGATGTGCTTGGTTGACCACTCGGAGGGTCCTGAGCTGCGAGTCGAGGAGTTCGGAAGGGATCGAATGGTGGCCAGAAGACTTCAGAAATTGAGCTCCAACGGTTGTGCACGAAGTGGTTTGGACTTTGATAAGTTTGGCGCCTTTTCTTTATTTTTCTCTTCATATATACTGTATCGTTATTAATCACTTAGTTATAGTAACCTTTATAAATTGTACTCATTTAATCGCATATGGTGTACTGTCTGTTTTTGGGCGAGGCGGGGACATCACACAGCATCCACACCAGCTGATTACCCAGTTTGGCGGGGCCGAAGGCTGCTCCCCCGAGACGAAATGAGCTGAGCGAGCCTGAGGCGACCCAAGGGGTTACACTATCTTTTATTTCAGTTAGTCCTGACAAAGGGTCTCGGCCCGAAACATCGACAGCGCTTCTTCCTATAGATGCTGTCTAGCCTGCTGCGTTCCACCAGCATTTTGTGTTTGTTGCTTGAATTTCCAGCATCTGCAGATTCCCTTGTGTTTGACTGTGTTAAGTTTTTTATTATCCTGCTATAGGATAGACACTAAGAGGGGTGATTGATAAGTTTGTGGTCTAAGGTAGGAGTCAATTTTAGAAAACCTAGCACATTTATTTTTCAACATAGTCCCCTCCTACATGTCCACACTTAGTCCAGTGGTCATGGAGCATACAGATCCCTTCTTTGTAGAAATGGTCCACAGCAGGGGTGATTGATAAGTCTGTGGCCTAAGGTAGAAGGAAATGAGTGTTATTAACTTCAAACTTTCTAGATTATCGCTCAAAGAGTTGAACTGAATGTGCATGTAACAGGGGTGTCTTGAACTTCCAGCTGGTCCACAGCAGGAGTGATTGATAAGTTTGTGGCATGATGTAGAAAATGAGTTATACAGCTCTCATTGCATGCGCATGCAGTTCAACTCTGAATGAAAATGCAGAAAGTTTGAAGTTAATAACTCATTTCCTTCTACCCTAGGCCACAAACTTATCAATCAACCCATGCTGTGGACCACCTCTGGAGGTCCAAGACGGCAACTTCTACAATGCAGGGATCTGTATGCTCCACAACCACTGGGCTAAGTGTGTAAATGTAGGAAAAATAAATGTACTAGGTTTTCTAAACTTGACTCCGTCTACCTTAGGCCACAAACTTATCAATCACCCCACATATTAAGCTGCAAAGTATGCAGAAAACATTTACAAAGATTTTGCAAAAACTTGAAGTTCTGGATTACTAGAAGGAGTTGGGCAGACTGGATCTAGCAATTTTATTTCATGAGAAGATTGAAGGGTTTGGTATCAGAATCTGAATCAGATTTATTATCACCGGCATGTGATGTGAAATTTATTAACTTAGTAGCAGTAGTTCAATGCCGTACATAATATAGCAGAAAAAAATATAATAATGATAAATAAGTAAATCTTATTCTGTATACTTTATATAGTATATGTCACAAAAGGCACTTGCAAATTTCAACAGATGTACCATGAAGAATATTCCAAGTGATTACATCACTATCAAGTATAGAGGAGCGACTGCACAGGATTGGAAAAGGCTTCTGATACTGAGTCTGAATCTGATTTTGGAATGAAGAACAAGAGGGTTAAGAAGGAGGGGGGGAAGATTTAACGGGAAAGTGAGAAGCATCTTTTTCAAACAAAAGGTGGTATGCATATGGAATGAGTTGCTGAAGGAAGTGATTGAGAAGGGTACAATAACATTTAGAAGACACTTGGTGATAAATATGGATAGGAAAGTTCTAGATATCTATAAATCAAGGGACGACAACTTACACAAGCTTAGGTGGATGTTTTGGTCAGCATGGATAATTTGGGTCAAAGATGTTCCCATGCTGAATGACTCTGTAACACTATTCCTAGTGTGCTTTGGTGGTAGGGAAGTCAGGGCGGAGTTGAGTGGAGATACAATGAAATAGATCTCATGAGGTTGATGTGAGAACTGGCATAAATTTCATAGTATGAATGGCCTGTAACACAGGATGACATATCTGTGCAGCAGAATTCTCTATAACTTTTAAATGGATTCCATGTGACCCAGAGGACACATCAGGCCTTTATAGAATTTAAATAATTTATCTTATTTCCTTTTCCCCATTCTAAATTTTGAGGATGTGACTAAACGCATTGATGAAGGTAGAGCAGTAGATGTAGTGTATATGGATTTCAGCAAGGCATTCGACAAAGTACCCCATGCAAGGCTTATTGAGAAAGTAAAGAGGCCAAGGGCAAATTGCTTTGTGGATCCAAAGCTGGCTTGCCCACAGAAGGCAAAGAGTGGTTGTACACAGGTCATATTCTCCATAGAGGTCAGCGACCAGTGGTGTGCCTCAGGGATCTGTTCTGGGACCCCTACTCTTTGTGATTTTCATAAATGACCTGGATGGGGAAGTGGAGGGATGGGTTAGTAAATTTGCTGATGACACAAATTTTGGAGGTGTTGTGGATAGTGTGGCGGGCTGTCAGAGGTTACAGCAGGACATCGATAGGCTGCAAAACTGGGCTGAGAAGTGGCAGATGGAGTTCAACCCAGATAAGTGAGAGTTGGTTCATTTTGGTAGATAAAATATGTTGACAGAATATAGTATTAATGGTAAGTCTCTTGGCAGTGTGGAGGATCAGAGGGATCTTGGGGTCCGAGTCCATGGGACACTCAAAGCTGCTGCACAGGTTGATTCTGTGGCTAAGAAAGCATGTGGTGCATTGGCTTTCATCAATCGTGGGATTGCATTTAGGAGCCGAGAAGTAATGTTGCAGCTATATAGAACCTTGGTCAGACCCCACTTGTAGAACTGTGCTCATTTCTGGTTGCCTCTCTACACGAAGGATGTGGAAACCATAGAAATGGTGCAAAGGAGATTTACAGGGATGTTGCCTGGATTGGGGAGCATGCCTTATGAGAACAGGTGGAGTGAACTCAGCTTTTCGTCCTTGGAGTGATGGAGAATGAGAGGTGACCTGATAGAGGTGTTTAAGATGATGAGAGGCATTGAGCGTGTGCATGGTCAGAGGCTTTTTCCCAGGGCTGAAATGGCTAGCATGAGAGGGCACAGTATTAAAGTGCTTGGAATTACGTACTGAGGAGATGTCAGGGGTAAGTTTTTTTATGTTAAGAATGGTGGGTGTGTAGAATGGGCTGCTGGTGACAGTGGTGGAGGCGGATAAGGTATGGTCTTTTAACGACTCCTTGATGGGTTCATGGAGCTCAGAAAAATAAAGGGCAAAGGGTAACTCTAGGTAATTTCTATGGTAAGGGCACGTTCGGCATAGCTAAGTGGGTTGAAGGGCTTGTATTGTGTTGTAAGTTTTCTATGTTTCTAAATTTCTATATCGTCTTGCTTTACCTTCTTGTTTAGTTCTTATTTATAGTATTCTTTCAGTGTATTCTTCTGAGAAAAGAGATCATAAATATTTGTTGAATATTTCTGCTGGTTCCTTATTCACTATTATTTATTTTCTATCCCAACTCCTAAGGGACATTCTTTCAATTTATGGACTCGTAGATGCTTTCACATTGTTTTTCATATTTCTTGTTAGTTTATGTTTTGTGTTCTATTCTTTTTTCTTGTTTTTTTTATTTACTGGTCTTTAGTGGGTTTGGAACATTCTACTAATGCTAAAAATCAGAACTATTTCCAAATTTATAGACCTTTACTTTCAATCTAATGTGACTTGGACTGGGAGATAAGAAATACTCAGAAAAACATGAAGTTTAACAATTAAGATGTGGGAAGATGAAACTGCAATTATATTTATGAACTGGAGGGAAGATTTGTCTCTCTTGCTGTGAATAGTGTAAAATTTCTGGAAATAAATCAAAAGCAAATGTTCTTTTGTTTAAAAAAATATTTGAGGAAGACAAACTTAATTACTGATGGTGCACAGTGTTGTTCATTGACAGTCCAGGCACTGAAATCTGAGTGACAGGGGAATTTGGCTGTGGAAAGGAAAGCAAATTCTGAAAACAGAATGTGCTGAGATCCTAATCATGAGAGGCAGTTAGCAATGGGCTTGAGACTCTTTGAAGAGTGATTGGAAGTATCAGTGGGTGAGTCACTCGGAGGGCTGTCTATGACCTTTCAGTTGGTGACATTTTCTCCTTCTCTGTCAGAGAGCAATACCCGATGCAAAAAAGGCTGCAAGCTAGTTTAAAATATAAGACCGTAAGACACAGGAGTAGAATAGGCCGTTTGTCTCCATCATTCAATCATAGCTGATCTTTATTTCCCCTCTTCAGATCCACTCTGCAGCCTTCTCCCTGTAAACTTTGATGCCATGTCCAATCAAAAACCTACCAAGCCCTGCCATAAACACACCCAATTCTGGCCTCCACAGCTGCCTGTGGTAATAAATTCCACAAATTCACCACCTTCATACTGTGTACCCAATATAATATCTCCTTCATAGACATACCCTCCAAGTGATTTGTTTCTACATGAGTTTTGTGGCATCCAAGACAATAGATTAGGCCAATATGGGAATTACAGACATTTTTCAGGCAGGGAGTACCTAACAGGATGAGTGGGTGGGTTGTTTGTCTGGTGGTGTGCATTACACAGGACTTTGGTGTGCTTGCAATGTCTTCCCTCAAGGCTCTAAGTACCAGCCCTGTTACACCTTCTCTATCTCAGCCAGTCATGGGTTTGAGATTCCTCAGAGTCCATGCAGATGTTAGTTTTTTCGTGGGGATATGAGCACATCTTTAAATATTTTCCTTTATCTGCTTTGCATCTTCATCCATTGTCAGAGCTTTGCTGTCCTCTCCTATTAGATACATCTTTTTTAGCATTTGACCTCTTCCACATATCCCCTCCCAAGTTCTTACTGCATCCCCCTCCTATGCACACCCATCTTCCGCCTCACTTTGTTTCAACTACCACCTTCCAGTTTATGCCTTTCCCCTTCCCCTATCACCTTATTCTGGCTTCTGCCCCTTTCTCTTCAGTCCTGATAAAAGGGGCTCTGCCCAAAAAGTCAATCATTTCTTTCCCATTCATAGATATTTCTTGACTTGCTGAGTTCCTTCAATTTAGTATAGGGTGTTTGTTTTGAGAACCTGTTTTGTGTCCCATCCAATGAAGATGATTGTATGTATCCAAGGCTTCAAAGCTGGGGAGCTGGACATTTGAAAGGAAATTGAAATTGGTCTGTTTATTCTTGTAATGGATCTGGGGTCTCTGTAGATACCGTTAGCATTACCACTAAATGATGAGGCATTTGGGAGAATCATAAATATATTTTGGTGACTCATCAGTCAACTCCAGTAACTTCCCACTTCTGACAAAAATTAAACTCATTGGTTTGCCTTAGAAATTACCAAATTTTAAATGCATTAATTTTAGCAAATCAACAAATATGTTCATTGATTTGCTAATTCAAATCATTGCACAAGGAGAAAGAGCGAGAACAACCCATTTGGAGTTTTTAAACAAAAAGAGATTAAAGATCAACAGTTAATTGGCTGTTACTTATTTTGAAAGTTCCCCAAAGCCATGAAAAACCGAGGATTATTTTCTTAGTTTTCTGCACACAGCACTGATTCAGGTTAAAAACTGGATCTGCAATTGGATTATTATTGTCATATGTACTAAGATTCAGTGAAAAAATTTCCTTTCCACTGTATTCAGTCTTGTTGATAGTGAAGCAGATTACAGAAGATTACAATGAGACCTTGATCAGTTAGGACATGGACAAGGAATGGCAAATGGACTTCAACTTACTTTGTTCACCTGCACTGCACTCTCTCTGTAGTTGTTACACTTTATTCTGTGTTCTGTTAACATTTTTTTTTCTTGTTCTACCTTAATGCATTGTGGAATGATGTTATCTGTATGACTAACATGCAAGACAAGTTTTTCACTGTGCTTCAGTTCATGTGACAATAATAAACTAATAACAATATCAACAGAAAAGTGTAAGGTGTTGCAATTTGGACATTCAGACATTCAGACCAGGGGAGGACTTATATGGCAGGACACTGATGAAGCATTTTGGTACAGAGAGATATGGGAGTACAAATGCTCAGTTGACTGAAATTGGCTGCACAGTTGACAGGGTGGTGAAGAAATCATTTGCATGTTGGCCTTCATCTGTCAGGGTATCAAATTTAGAAGAGACGTTATGTTGCAGTTATATATTATTGGTGAGACTGCACTTGAAGTATTATGTAGCTTTGATCACTCTGTTGTAGGAGAAACATTCTTGAGCTGGAGAGGGTACAGAAAAGGTTTATGAAAATGTTGCTGGTGCTAGAGGGCCTGAGTTATAGGAGAGGATTAAAAGAAACCCAAGAGGTAATTTCTTTACATAGAGAATAGAGAGAACCTGGAATGAGCTGACAGAGGACGTGGTCAAGATGGGTACATATCCAACATTTAAAAGTCATTTGAACAGGGACATGAATCAGAGGGCTTGGATGGTTATGGGCCAAACATGGGCAACTGGGACTAGTGGGGGATGTAGTGGTCAGCATAGACCAGTTGGGCTGAAGGGCTAATACCTTCCTAGAGTCATAACTAATGAGACACAGAGTCACACAACATGGAAATAGGCCCTTTGACCTACCAGCACTGCTGTCAATCATACATCTACATTACATTAACCCTATGTTCATCACATTTTGTTCTCCCCAAATTCTTCCACGTGCCTACACACTACAGACAATTTATGGTAGCTAATTAACCAAGCACCAGCATGTCACTGTAAAGTCGGAGCAAAATGGAGCAACCTAAATGGAACCCATCAGCCCTGGGGAAAATATAGAAAATACAGCCACAAGGTATCAGCATTAACCCCAGGCCGCTGAAACTGTGAGCCATTCCATTGCAATGTCTGCTGCTGATTTTGTGAGTTTGAAGTGACAAAATGGTGACAAGCATTGTTAACTGGTAGAAAGAAAATCATAGTTCCTGTAAAGTGGTGGTGCTTTCGGGTGCTGCGGTTTCTTGGGGACAAACAAAGGTGTTTTTTTTCTTTATTGAAAGTTTTGTTCAACAATAGCAAGACAATGCTAGACTCCAAGAACTTTGGGTACAGCAGGTCTACTCCATCAATGAGCTGGTCATTGGGGGAAGTTCTGGAGTTGATGCAGACCGTGTTGCTGCCTGCTGCAGCAAGGCATTGAAGGTATCGGAGAAGATGTGTGAAGGTGGTAATCACAAGTGGTCATCTTGGAAGTTTCTCTTGTGATTGCAAGACCTTGTTTGATGTTGATAATGTAAGATGCCACAGACCTGTTTCCCTTGTTTGGTGGCATGACAGACAGTAGGGGAGATGGATTAAGGAGGACCAAAGCCTAAAGTTTTTGACTTGCCTGCCAGTGAAGTCCAGGATGGAAGGCACCAGAAGTGATGTAGCATGGCATCCTTGCTCGGTTGGGACCTGGCCTCTCCCATCAGTGCTGCCCTCCAGTGCTCAATCAGTGGAATGCCAGGCTGGATTGCGTGCATATTTTTACTGTGCACTGCCGGGAACTGCGTCATGTGGGACATATTGCTCATGGACTTGTGCTAGATATTTGCTTTTTGCTTGACTATGTTTTTTGCTCACTATTTAGAAATCTGTTGTGTACGTTTTGCACCCTGGCCCCAGAGGAATGCAGTTTTATTCAGCTGTATCCATGTATGGTTGAATGATAATTAGACTTGAATTTGATTTGATTTGAATTTAATTGTTTAACAGGATGTTTCATGACTTTTCCTGATAGATAATTTCTGGAAGTGCATAAATAAATCGTTAATCACACTCACATGCCTCACAACTTTCACCACACCAGCCTCTGCAAATGAATCATGTATGTCAAACTAACTGCCACATCTAAGCACTCCATTTGTGTTCTGCTAAGTGTTATTGGTTATCTGGATAAAGCACTCTATTGATGTTGTGGATAAGTTAGTGGACTCGTAGCCTGGATGCTAAGCTAGTACTCTAGAGCCCTGAGTGTATGACTGCCATGGAACCAATGTAAGGACAATCTTGTCATGGTGAGCATGAAAATATTAGATTGTTGAGATTAATTTCATTACATTGGAGCCAAAATCAGTCATCAAAGTCAAGCTTATTGTCATTTGTTCAAGAGCATGTACGTACAGGTGCAAAGAAAATCTTGCTTGCTGCAGCATCACAGTCAAATAGCACTGGAGATACAATATTTACTAGAAAAATTTAAGTTAAGAATAAATCATATATAATTTTCCAAGAAATAATTAGATTAAAAGAAGTCTACCTACTGCAAAGTGTTCATATTTGTTATTGCATTATCACTTGCTCTATCTTTATCAGGTTTAAGGTGCTCTTTCAGGTGTTCTGCAGGGGTCAGTGTTGAGCCCGCTTCTTTTTATGCTGTATATAAATGACTTATTGATGATGGAATAGATGGCTTTGTTGCCAAATTTGCAGATGATACAAAATTTGGTGGAGGGGTAGATAGTGTTGCAGAAACAGGTAGGATGCAGAAGAATTTAGATAGATTTGGAGAATGGGCAATAAAGTGGCAAATGAAATACAACATTGGAAAATGCATGGTCATGCACTTTGGTAGTAGAAATAAACGTGCAGACTATTTTCTAAATGGGGAGAAAATCCAGGAATCTGAGATGCAGAGGGACTTGGAAGTCTTTGTGTAGAACACCCTGAAGGTTAACTTGCAGGGCAAGTCAGTGGTGAGGATGGCAAATGCCATGTTCCCATTCATTTCAAGTGGTCTCAAATAAAAGAGCAAGGATGTGATGCTGAGGCTTTTTAAGGCACTGGTGAGGCCTCACCTTAAGTGTTATGAACAGTTTAGGGCCCGTCAACTTAGAAAATATGTGCTGGTATTGGAAAGGATCCAGAGGAGGTTCACAAGGATGATTCCAGGAATGAAAGGGTTATCATACAAGGAACGTTTGATGGCTCTTGGTCTGTATTCACTGGAATTCAGAAGGATGGGTGGGGGGGCGGGATCGCACTGAAACCTTTTGAATGTTGAATATCCTAGACAGAGTCAATGTGGAAAGGATGTTTCCCATGCTGGGAGAGTCTAGCACAAGAGGGCACAGCCTAAGGATAGAGTGGTGCCCTTTCAAAACAGAGATGTAGAGAAATTTCTTTAGCCAGAGGGTGGTGAATTTATGGAATTTTTTGCCACATGCAGCTGTGGAGGCCAGGTCATTGGGTGTATTTATTGAATTGAATTGACTTTATTTCTTACATCCTTCACATACATGAGGAGTAAAAATCTTTATGTTACGTCTCCATCTAAATGTGCTAAGGCAGAGATTGAGAGGTTCTTGATTGGACATGGCATCAAAGGTTATGGGGAGAAGGATAGGAACGAGATGAGCACTTTAATCTCTATAAAGGTGCAGAAAACATAACCTAGATTTAGATCATGGTGCTCAGAGATGACACAAAGTCACGTTTTGAGAAATTGTTTTCAATTGGTGGCCTAAATGAGATATTATTCAGGTTGAAAGACATATTGAGTTGACCATTTCTTCTGAGAGCATTCTTTATGTACAGTAATAAAAAGAAGAACCAACTAATGGTGTATAATTTCTAAGCAATTACTAAATGATGTTTGACATCTATGAGTGAAGTTTATCAGCAAATCCTTTGTAGATTAAATTGAATTGACCGAGAAAATGGTATGTGGATTGCTTTGAGTGGTTAGTCTGCACCTGTGCTTTCTGATGCAGACAATACACCAAATTAATCCTTCCTGCTAATTTAAATGATTTTTGAATATAACCAATGACAACGGTTATATAATTATGCATCTCAGCTGGAGCCTACATTGGAGTTGATGATACAACTTAGAGCAAATCAATGATCAAGGATCAAAGTAAACTTAGTATTAATATATGTCACTGTATACAACCTTGAGAGTCATTATCCTGAGAGCATGCTCAGCAAATCTATAGAACAGTAACTATAACAGGATCAATGAAAGTTCAACCAAAGTGCAGAAGACACATACTGTGTAAATACAAATATAAATAAATAGTAGTAACTAACAAGAATATGAGATAACCAGATGAAGAATCCTTAAAGTGAGAAGATCATTGGTTACAAGAATATCTCAATGGATGGGCAAGAGCGTATAGTTATCCCCTTCTGTTCAAGAGCCTCATGGCTCTGGAGTACTAACTGTTCTTGAACCTCATAGTGCAAGTCCTAGGACTTGTGCACCTTCTACTGGATGACAGTAGTGAGAAAAGAGCATTGCCTGGAGGCTGCTTTCTGATGACAGTGTTTCATGTAGATGTTCTCAATGGTTGGGAGGGCTTTACCCATGATGTACTGGGTCAAATGCACTACCTTTTTGCAGGCTTTTCCTTTCAAAGGCATTGGTGTTTCCATACCAGGCCATGATGCAGCCAGTTAATACACTCTCCACTACACATCTATAGAAGTTTGACAAAGTATTAGATGTCATGTGAATCTCTGCAAACCTCTAAGGAAGTATGGATGCTGCAATGCTTTCTTTGCAATTGCACTTATTGTACATGCTGGGTCCAGGACAAATTGCCTGAAATAGTAACACCCAGGAACTTAAAGCTGCTAACCCTTTCCATCTCTGATGAGGACTTGTTCATGGACCTCTGGTTTCCCTCTCTTGGTCTTGCTGACATTAAGTGGGAAATAGTTTTTATGATACCAATCAGCCAAATTTTCAATCTCCCTCCAATATGCTTCTTCATCATCACCTTTGACTTGGCCCACAACAGTGTTGTCATCAGCAAACTTGAATCTGGAGCTGTACTTAGTCACACAGTCATGGTGAAAGGCAAGAAGAGCAAGGGGCTAAGCACAGATCCCAGTGATGCAACTGTGCTGATGGAGATTGCGGAGGATCAGATGTTGTTGCCAATCTGAACTGACTTGGTCGCAAGTGAGGAAATCTAGGATCCAATTTCACAAGGAGGTATTGGAGACCAAGTTCTTGGAGCTTATTGATGGTTTGAGGGAATGATGGTATTGAATGTTGAGTTGTAATCAGTAAAGAGTATTCTGATGGATGCATCTTTGCTGCCAGATGTTCCAAGGTTGAGTGAAGAGCCAAGGAGATGGCATCTGCTGTGGACCTGTTGCTCCAGTAGGAGAATTGGAGTGGATCCAAGTCATCTCTCAAGCAGCAGCTGTTATGTTTCATCACCAGCTTCTCAAAACACTTCGTCACAGTGGGGGTAAGTGGGGATAGTCATTGAGGAAGGTCACCACACTCTTCTTGGGCACCGGTATAATTGGAGCCTGCTTGAAGCAGGTGGGTACCACATACTGCTGAAGCGAGAAGTTAAAGGTCTCGGTGAACACACCAGCCAGTTGGTCAGCACAGGCCTTTAGTATGTGCCTAGGTATCCAGTCCAGGTTCAATGCATTCCTTAAAAGCAACCTATTCTGCTTAAAGGGGAGGTGTATTGTGTAATTGCAGCAGGTGGCAGAAATATGTTCTGATGTGGAAAATAATACTACAGATAAAAGGAGAGAGTAGACTTCCATATTTCCTGACATCGCATTAGAGAGCATGGTAGAGAAAGTAGAAAGCAGGAAGGATAGATTTTTCTTCAAATGAATGTCAGAAGTGTAGTGTATTTAATATTTCAGTGATATTTGAGTAATATCGTAAATTTATTGTTTGATTAAGCATTGTTTACATAATGCATTATGGATTATATGTAAATATACATGAATGACTTACATCACAAAGCTAACACGTCATATGGGAACACATCACTAAAGAAAACCTAGCACATGAGTATCCCTGAGCTCCTGTGTTTCCTGCTTGACTACTCTCAGGAGTTACACAAAATAATAGTAGCAACGAGGAAGATTATTAAAAAGCCTCGAGATGAATACTTGCCCGCTGAAATGCAATGAGAAGTACAACTTAAAAAAAGTACAACATGTTTTTCTTGGGAAGATGGAAAGAGAGGTGTTCAAGTTTAAAAAATAAACAAGTGCAGCATGTGTTTCTTTGACAGGGGAGAATGATAGTGAGTTTAAAAAAAGGCAGTAAGTGGACGGAATTCACGGGTTCATAAACAATGAGCACTACGTGATAATAAGAATAAATAAATAAAGGCAAAATGGCTGGTTACATCAGAAAGATACATGTGTTTGAATGCACAACAGATAACTGGATGATGTTTACTAAACAAATTGAGCAGTTATGTGAAGCAAATGAAATAGCCAATGAAAAGCGAGTGTCAGTGTCACTGAGTACAATGCGGGAAAAAACTTTAGAAGTTTTACTGCTTCAACCAAATCAACTGAAATGAGCTTTCCTGATATTGTGAATGTAATGCAGGAACATTTAGAACCAAAACCATTGTTGATTGCAGAACGCTTTTGGTTTCATAAGTGGAATTAAAAGGAAGGGGAATTCATTTCAGTTTATGTGGCTGAATTGAAGTCATTTTCTGAGGATTGACAGTTCAGTGATGGAATTAGTGATGTACAAAGAGATTGTTTAGTTGGTAAAATCTTACAAGAAAGCTTTCAAAATGGTTCCTAACTGAAGACAGCTCACATTTAAAAGAGCAGTTGAAAGCACTGTGTCAACGAAAACAGCAGCCAGAGACTCAACTGAGTTGCAGTCAGAAATGAAAGTGAATGTGAGCAATGCAGGCATGAAGGCAAAATGTGCAGAAAATGCAAAAAAATTGGATGCATACAAAGAACATGTCAGGCAGACAAAGTTAAATGGATTGCAAAGGCAAAAGAAGAAGTTAAAAAGTTAATTTACAGTTTTAAAAAAAAGTACTAATCTGCATGCTGTTGGTGAAAAATCTGATAATGATGAGAGTGACACAGAACTGAGTAGCCTTGAAATTTAAAAATGAAAAACTAACAAGCGTTAAGCAATCTGGCTTACATGTGCTACCTGGAATTAGCCACTAGTTTGGTGGTTTCATTTTGTCATTCCACAACAGAATTTCAAAGATATTGAACTGAAGCCTGCAGATATACAACTAAAAACTTATACTGGAGCAAAGATACGACCTGTGAGAATGGCATCCATCGTAGTGAAATACAGCAAACAACAAGCCACATTGAGCTTGTATGTTCTAAAATACATGAGAGCCAACATGGAAGGACTATGATTGGCTGAGATAACTACAACTTGATTGGAGATCCATCCACCATTTGTATGCCACATCCCCTCCAAATAAAGCCAAATGAAAAGGAATCAAGAAAGGTAGTGGATGATGTGTTCAAGGATGGCAATAGACATAATTTTGACTCACAAGAGTTACTCAAGAGTGCTGAGAAAATTCAAGTAGTGTTAGATGCCCCAATGCCAAAGAATGTGTCGCTGTTGCGATCCTTTTTAGGGTTTCTCAATTACAATAACAGGTTCCTGGCAAACCTGGCTACTGTGTTCAACCCTTTGAACTTAATACTACAGATCAGGAAGAAATGGCAAAAGGAAAAGCATTGTGAGGTGGCTTTTCAAAGGCCAGTGAAATGGCGACGCCAAACTCTGTACTCTGTCATTATGATCCACCTCGTCCAGTGAAGCTTGCCTACAACACCTTGTCTTGTATTACAGGTGCAGTCATGCCACATGTTATTAGTGATGGAAGTGAATATCCCATAGCCTTTGCATCACCTTCTCTTACCACTGCAGACAAAAAATTATACACAAATTGATAGAGCCCTTGAGTCTGGTTTTGGGTGTAAAATGTTTCAACCATTATTTGTATTGCAGAGTGTTTACTCTTATTATAAATCATCAACTACTAGTGTTCATTTTCAATCCTCCAAAAGTTTTTATTCCACTAATTCCAGCAGCAAGAATACAGAGATGTCCTCTATTTCTTAGATTGCAAGATTGTATTCTTGCAATTCCTTGGAATAGGAAATACCTGGTTTGCTAGAGAGGTTCCAGTGAATTTAAACTAGATACAAGGGGGGAGGGGAACCAGAGTGTAGGAACAGATGTATGGGAGAAGGAAGAAAAAGAAGATAGTAAAGTTGTTTGCACCATTCGAGATTAACAGAGAGGAAGAGGTGGAGAATTTCTTAAATGCATTTTTTTTTAATGCTGGGAGCACTGTAAGAAAGGTGGATGAGCTTAGAGCATGGATTGATACCTGGAAATATTGTTGTAGCTATTAGTGAAACATGGTTGCAGGAGGGGTGTGATTGGCAACTAAATATTCCTGGATTTCATTGGTTCAGGTGTGATAGAATCGGAGGGACAAGAGGGGGAGGTGCTGCATTGCTTGTCAGAGAAAATTTTACAGTGGTGCTCTGGCAGGATAGATTAAAGGGCTCATCTAGGGAGACTATTTGGATGGAATTGAGGAATGGTAAAGTTGTAGTAGTACGTATAGGGGTGTATTATAGACCACCTAATGGGGAGTGAGAATTGGAGAAGCAAATTTGTAAGGAGATAGCGGATATTTATAGTAAGCACAGGGTTGTGATTGTGGGAGATTTTTATTTTCCACACATAGACTGGGAAACCCATTCTGTAAAAGGGCTGGATGGTTTGGAGTTTGTAAAATGTGTGCAGGATAGTTTTTGCAGAAATACATAGAGGTACCAACTAGAGAAAGGGCTGTGTTGGATCTCCAGTTAGGGAAGGAGATAGGTCAGGTGACAGAGGTATGTGTTGGGAAGCACTTTGGGTCCAATGATCACAATGCCATTAGTTTCAATATAATTATGGAGAAGGATGGGGCTGGACCCAGGGTTGAGATTTATGATTGGAGAAAGGCCAACTTTGAGAAGATATGGAAGGATTTAGAAGGAGTGGATTGGGACAATTTGTTTTATGGGAAGGATGTAATAGAGAAATAGAAGTCATTCAAAGGAGAAATTTTGAGGGTATAGAATCTTTATGTTCCTGTTAGGTTGAAAGGAAAGGTTAAAAGTTTGAGACAGCCATGGTTTGCAAGGGATATTGGAAACTTGGTTAGGAAAAAGGGAGAGATCTGCAATAAATATAGGCAGCATGGAGTAATTGAGGAATATAAAGAATGTAAAAAGAATCTTAAGAAAGAAATTAGAAAAGTTAAAAGAAGATACGAGGTTGCTTTGGCAAGTAAGGTGAAAGTAAATCCAAGAGGTTTCTACTGCTATATTAATAGTAAAAGGATAGTGAGGGATAAATTGGTCCCTTAGAGAATCAGAGTGGACAGCTATGTGTGGAGCCAAAAAGGATGGGGGAGATTTTGAACAATTTCTTTTCTTCAGTATTCACTAAGAAGAAGGATATTGAATTGTGTAAGTTAAGGGAAGCAAGTAGGGAAGTTATGGAAAATATGACAATGAAAGAGGAGGAAGTGCTGGCGCTTTTAATAAATATATAAGTGGATAAATCTCCGAGTCCTGACAGGATATTCCCTAGGACCTTGAGGGAAGTTAGTGAAGAAATAGCAGGGGCTCTAACAGAAATATTTCAAATGTCATTAGAAACAGGGATGGTGCTGGAGGATAGGCATATTGCTCATGTTGTTCCATTGTTTAAAAAGGGTTCTCAAAGTAAACCTAGCAATTATAAGCCTGTAAGTTTGACGTCAGTGGTGGGTAAATTAATGGAAAGTATTCTTAGAGATGGTATATATAATTTTCTGGATAGACAGGGTCTGATTAGAAACAGTCAACATGGATTTGTGCTTGGAAGGTCATGTTTGATAAATCTTATTGAATTTTTTGAAGCGGTTACTAGGAAAGTTGATGAGGGTTAAGCAGTGGATGTTCTCTATAAGGATTTCAGATAGGAAGGTTCAATCTTTAGGTGTTCATATTGAAGTAGTAAAATGGATTCAACAGTGGCTGGATGGGAGATGCCAGAGAGTAGTGGTGGATAACTGTTTGTCAAGTTGGAGGCCAGTGACTTTTGGTGTGCCTCAGGGATCTGTACTGGGTCAAATGTTGTTTGTCATTTACATTAATGATCTGGATGATGGGGTGATAAATTGGATTAGTGAGTATGCAGCTGATACTAAGATAGGTGGTGTTGTGGATAATGATGTAGGTTTTCAAAGCTTGCAGAGAGATTTAGGCCAGTTAGAAGAGTGGGCTGAAAGATGGCAGATGGAGTTTAATGCTGATAAGTGTGAGGTGCTACATTTTGGTAGGAATAATCCAAATAGGACATACATGGTAAATGGTAGGGCATTGAAGAATGCAGTAGAACAGAATGATCTATTAATAATGGTGCATAGTTCCCTGAAGGTGGAATCTCATGTGGATAGGGTGGTGAAGAAAGCTTTTGGTATGTTGGCCTATATAAATCAGAGCATTGAGTATAGGAGTTGGGATGTAATGTTAAAATTGTACAAGGCATTGGGAAGGCCAAATTTGGAGTATTGTGTACAGTTCTGATCACCAAATTATAGGAAAGATGTCAACAAAATAGAGAGAGTATAGAGGAGATTTACTAGAATGTTACCTGGGTTTCAGCACCTAAGTTACAGAGAAAGGTTAAACAAGTTAGGTCTTTATTTTTTGGAGCATAGAAGATTGAGGGGGGATTTGATAGAGGTATTTAAAATTATGAGGGGGATAGATAGAGTTGACGTTGATAGGCTTTTTCCATTGAGAATAGAGGAGTTTCAAACAAGAGGACGTGAGTTGACAGTTAGGGGGCAAAAGTTTAGTGGTAACACGAGGAGGAATTTCTTTACTCAGAGAGTGGTAGCTGCATGGAACGAGCTCCCAGTAGAGGTGGTAGAGGCAGGTTCAGTATTGTCATTTTGTTACGAAGGATGAACAACTCTGATGGGCAGAAGGTTGCAGAGTCACACATGCCCCCCTCTTTTGGAGAATCGCAAATTGCTACTATTTCGATGCTGTTATCAAGGAAGTAAGAGAGACAAAGGAAAGCTGCCAGGGCAGTTGTTATTGATAACAGCTCATGAAAGTTAATGAGAGAGAGACACAGCCAACAAAAGAGGAGCGGAACCATTGATTACTGCTATTGTCTTTTGGAGAAGGATTGTTTACTTGGTACTGTTCTATTCATTGAAACCCCTCAGGGGGCAACCAGAGTGGGCTGGTTTGATGGGTTGCATTTTCCCAACCTGATTGACGCCTGAGACCCCGTGAGTGGGAATAGAAGTGAGGTCTGGGGTAACACCCCTCAGACGCACCAGGAGAAACGCTAGTGAGCATCCGAAACCCACGAGACAGTGTGGGACATCGGAGACCGAATGAAGGGTTGGTAAATTTTAACTCATAGTGTTTATAGTGAGACCGGTGGGGGCTTGTGTGTGTGTCCACCCTTGCCTGGGTGATGAGTCCACCAAGGAAGAACAGTCTAGCTAAAGGACGGAAGGGTCATACGTGAATGGCCACAACAACAACGCATCGACAGACCAAAATCGTAAAGGAAGGTTGGCAAGATAATAGCTGTTACTGTTCACACGTTTTCTCTCTCTCTCCAACAACTGCAACACTGACAAACAACTACCGCAGCCTGCATGAACTGAACTGAACTTTATATTTCCATCGGACAATTCATTATCCCCTAGACAATGATAGAGCTTGTTTCATTAGTGATTATTATTATACCCGCACTTTTAGGTTTAGTATTACTAACGTATATTTTCTGTATATTCGCATTGATATTATTTTGTATATTTTTGCTAATAAATATTGTTGAAAATAGTATCACCAGACTCCAATGGACACTTCCATCTTTGCCGGTAAGACACCCAGTTATGGGGTATGTAACAATTTAAAGTAAAATTGGATAGGTATATGGACAGGAAAGGAACGGAGGATTATGGGCTGAGTGCGGATCGGTGGGACTAGGTGAGAGTAAGCGTTTGGCATGGAGTAGAAGGGCTGAGATGGCCTGTTTCCGTACTGTAATTGCTATATGGTTATATGGAAAATTTTGCAGAAGAGGATACTCCTCTTAACATATTGTCCCAACTGCAAATCAAAAGTCTCCCTATTACGACATGTCAGAGATGATCCAAAGAGAAATGAGAAATGATTGTCTCAGGTCTACATGGCAACTCAGAATGGAAGTCCCATTTTCCCCATAAATAGTTATTGTTGTTGCTTTCAGTGCCTTGTGGTGCCTCGGGTGGCAATTTTGCCATTTCTTTAGTATTTGCTGTGTTGTTATTCAAGTCTTGTTGCTAGCTCGATGCTCAACCCTACAGGGATGGAAAGCATGCAAGGTACCAGCCAGATTCAAGCAGGGACCATTCACCTCAATATTGCTTGATTAAGCTTTCTTTGTTTGTTTACATAATTCATTACAGTTTATATGTAAAAAGTACGTGAATGGCATATATCATTATGCCACTATGTCGTATGTGAGTGCCTCAGTAAAGAAAAACTAGTACATGATTATTCCCGGCCTCCTGTGTTTTTTAAAAATTAGTTTCTTGAATTACAAAACATAACAAGACATTTTTCACCAGTCATGACTTCCGTTGTTTAGCCACAATAATCACTGCTCTCTCATTTTCTTTCAGCATACTAGTTATTGGCTTCAGCACAGTTTGTGAGCCTAAAAGCTTTTGTTTTATGCAAGCTCACCAAAGCTTTGATAGTACTGTGTGCTCAAAACTCTACAAAGTGAAAGCATGGTGACTGCAACTAGAACAGTGGTTTCTGACCAGCAGTTTGGGCTGCTTGCATTCACACTGCAGGAAGAGGTTATTCTACATCACTGATCTGACCTGGAGCACTTGTGCAAGAGTGTGCATTCTGCACATTTGCTAGCCCTGCTCATGGCTCTCAGCCAAAAGACAGAAACATCGTCAGCTCCTTTTAAGTAGAAAATGACGGTGATTTCCCTGTTTACGACATGTGGTGGCAAGCTGTGAGAGTTTAGTATTTCATCCTCCAACCTCAGATGTCTACATTGAGCTTGACACTCAGTGCCAAAGCCGTCCCTGATATACACAAGACAGATTAGCTAGTTGAGTGGTGTTGCAGCAACAACATTCAACATCATTGAGACCAAGGAATTGATTTTGGACTTCAGGAAGGGGAAGTCATGGGAACACACACCAGTCCTCTCTTCTCTTCGGCTGTCCATCGACTTTCGATGATGACAGATCTGGACAAGGTTGTATGGAAGACCTGCAGTTGTCCACGCTGCAAGACTCTCCTCTCCATGCCACTGACGTTGTCCAAGGGAAGGGCATTAGGACCCATACAACTTGTCACTGGTGCCATTGCAGAGCAATGTGTGGTTAAGTGCCTTGCTCAAGGACACTACACCTGCCTCAGCTAAGGCTCGAACTAGCAACCTTCAGATCACTAGACCGATGCCTTATTGACTTGGCCACGGACCACACCACACCAGTCCTCATCGAGGGATTAGAAGTGGAAAGGGTGAGCAGTTTCAAGTTCCTGGGAATCTACCTTGTGCCAGCATATGAATGCAATTACAAAGAAGTCACAAGAACGGTTATATTTCATTAGGTGCTTGAGATTTGATATGTCACTAAACACACTCACAAATTTCTACAATGTACTGTAGAGAACATTCAAACTGGTTGCATCACTATCTGGTATGGCAGGGACACCACAAAGGTCAAAAAATGCTGCAGGAAGCTCCATCATGGGCACTAGTCTCCCCAGCATCCAGGACACCTTCAAAAGACAATGCCTCAAAAAGGCAGCATCCATCATCGAGGACCCTCATCATCCCCATCATTTATCATTATGCCCTCCCCTCATTGCTACCATCAATTAGGAGATAGAGGAGAAGCCTGAAGACACTCACTCAGCATTTTTCTGAACTGATGAACACTACCTCAGTAATTCTTACCTCTCTTTTTGAACTACTTATTTAATGATATATATACAGACATGCGCAAAATAGAAGAGATACAGTTGAGGGCAGCTTTGATGGTAAAGGAAGTGAGGCCGCTTCTTTGAAGAAGGAGGACATTTCCTATGTTCTGCTATGTTGCAGGAAATCAGCAAGCCAGGCATCATCTATAGAAAAGAGTAAACAGGCGACATTTTGGGCTGAGAATCTTCATCAGGACTGGTTTATTCTTTTCCACTGATGCTGCCTGACCTGCTGAGTTCCTCCAGAATTTTGTGTGTGTTGCTTTGGATTTCCAACACCTGCAGATATTCATATGTTAATGAATTAGCAGTCTGTGGACTATCTTAAAAAGAGTACCAGTATACTCCAATGTTGCTATGGTGTAAAATGAGAATCGTTTTATTATGCTCTAAGATGTAGAAACATGGGTCACTCTCATCTTGAGCTGAGGTGGTAACATTTAATGTAGTAAATGACCATAAGCATATTGTCATAATAGATTTGAATGTAGTTTTGCGATAAATTTTTTATTAATGTCATTATTCTTTGAGCAGCCAATTTCTGTTCATTAACTAAGTTTTCAATATGTATGTTTGGTCTTTTCACTTACTGCTGAGCTTAAGTTCATAGGTACCATTATTTGTAGCAAGTATCATTAGATGCAGAAAGCAGACAGGACCTGTCGTGACTTCTGCTGATCCAGAGTTTGTTCAGATTATTAGGCAGGTGTCAAGAAAAGTAGTTAGGTTTATGTGGAGTGGCTATTGTGTGAGTAGAACAGAGTTTGATTGGGGAACTGAGGCTTTGGTTTAAGAGGCTGTGGCAAGAAGAACTAGACTGTTGTCTCACTGATAGTTGTATCTGGGAAAAGTGCATCTGGGAGCAGCTCCTTACAGATCACGTTAGGGAACTGGATAACCTACAGCTTATTCGGGAGAATGAGAAGTTGATAATGAAGCTACAGGGAAGCAGGTAGCTGGTTGACTGTCAGGAGGGGGAAGGGGAATAGGTAGAAAGTGCAGAGAACACCTGTGGCCATTCCACTCTTGGGCACGGCGTACTACCAAGTCTATGTTCCAGAGGATGGGCTCCACCACTTTCGAGCTAGGAATTAGAGTTCATGGTTTCTCTTCCCTATTCGGTGCTTTGAACTGTCAAGAAGCATCTGTTTTTTTTTTGATTTTTTGCTGCAGGTCAGTAATTAATAAGGAAGTTGAACCAAATAAAGAATCAGGACAAATGTGCCTACCTGGAATTCAGCCTCTTTGCATCCCGAATATAGACTAGGATTTTGCGGTTGGTGCATACCGCAAACTGATGTTTGGACCCCGCCACTCCTCCAGAGACAGTTTAAAGGCCAATAATTTCCATTTCATGATGTCAAAGTATGCCTCCACAGCAGAAAGACATCTTGAGTAGAAGGCACAAGTTTTTTGGGACAAGATGGCCTTTACTTCCATGTCCAATGTACTAACCTCCACCATGATAGGTAAGTCCAGATCCAGTGGAATGAAGATAGGGGCAGATGTGAACCTTTGCTTTAACTCTGCAAAAGCCGCCTTGGCCTCTAGGGTCCACTGGAAGGGCCCAGTAGATATCTTGGTGAGCTTGATGAGCGGTACCACCACGGAACTGAAATTGCTGGTAAATGGCTTGTAGAAGTTGACAAAACAGAGACAGCTGGAGTTTCCCGGAGGAGGGTTGCAGCCACTTCCATGCGGTCTAGGTCTTATCAATGTCATTTGATATTTGGTTAACAAACCCAAGGAAGGAAACTGTGGAATTCACTCTTCTAAAGCTTGATGAAAAGTTGATTCTTGAAAAGCCTTTGTAAAATGTGTCAGATTTGGAGCTGTGACGGAGATCTTTAAGATGTCATTAGAAACGGGGATTGTGCCGGAGGATTGGCGTATTGCTCATGTGGTTCCATTGTTTAAAAAGGGTTCTAGAAGTAAGCCTAGCAATTATAGACCTGTCAGTTTGACATCAGTGGTGGGTAAATTAATGAAAAGTATTCTTAGAGATAGTATTAATAATTATCTGGATAGACAGGATCTGATTAGGAGTAGCCAGCATGGATTTGTGCGTGGAAGGTCATGTTTGACAAACCTTATTGAATTTTTGGAAGAAGTTATGAGGAATGTTGACGAGGGTAAGGTAGTGAATGTAGACTATATGGACTTCAGCAAAGCCTTTACAAAGTTCCACATGGAAGGTTAGTTAAGAAGCTTCAGTCATTAGGTATTAATGCTAGAGTAATAAAATGGATTCAACAGTGGCTAGATTGGAGATGCCAGAGACTAGTGGTGGATAATTGTTTATCGGGATAGAGGCCGGTGACTAGCGGGGTGCCTCAGGGATCTGCTTTGGGCCCAATGTTGTTTGTAATATACATAAATGATCTGGATGATGGGATGGTAAATTGGATTAGTAAGTATGCCGATGATACTAAGGTAGGAGGTGTTGTGGATAATGAGGTGGGTTTTCAAAGCTTGTAGGGAGATTTATGCCGGTTAGAAGAATGGGCTGAACGTTGGCAGATGGAGTTTAATGCTGAGAAGTGTGAGGTTCTACATTTTGGCAGGAATAATCCAAATAGAACATACAGGGTAAATAGTAGGGCATTGAGGAATGCAGAGGAACAGAGAGATCTAGGTATAACAGTGCATAGTTCCTTGAAGGTGGAGTCTCATGTAGATAGGGTGGTGAAGAAGGCTTTTGGAACGCTGGCCTTTATAAATCAAAGCATTGGGTACAGAAGTTGGAATGTAATGTTAAAATTGTACAAGGCATTGGTAAGGCCAAATTTAGAATATTGTGTGCAGTTCTGGTCACCGAATTATAGGAAAGATATCAATAAATTAGAGAGAGTGCAGAGACGATTTATTAGGATGTTACCTGGGTTTCAGCACTTAAGTTACAGAGAAAGGTTGAACAAGTTAGGTCTCTATTCATTGGAGTGTAGAAGGTTGAGGGGGGATTTGATCGAGGTATTTAAAATTTTGAGAGGGATAGATAGAGTTGACGTGAATAGGCTGTTTCCATTGAGAGTAGGGGAGATTCAAACGAGAGGACATGATTTGAGAGTTAGTGGGCAGAAGTTTAAGGGAAACACAAGGGGATATTTCTTTACTCAGTGAGTGATAGCTGTGTGGAATGCGCTTCCTGTAGAAATAGTAGAGGCCAGTTCAGTTGTGTCATTTAAGGTAAAATTGGATAGGTATATGGACAGGAAAGGAGCGGAGGGTTATGGGCTGAGTGCGGGTAGGTGGGACTAGGTGAGATTAAGAGTTCGGCACGGACTAGGAGGGCCGAGATGGCCTGTTTCCGTACTGTGATTGTTATATGATTAGATGCGCTCTTGAGTGGATAGGGAGAAAATGAGTAATTATCATTGAGATCAGGGGTTCCCAACATTTTTCATGCCATGGACCTCTCACATTAACTTAGCGGTCCATGGACCTCAGGTTAGGAACCCCTAGTCTATGCAAACAAGTATAAAGTGGTATAGCATTTTTCAGGAGCACATTGTTAATAAAGGCTTGAAATACCAGCATTTGCTAGCTGTTTGCCAACTTGAAAGGTATGGCTCAGTAGGTGTACTGAATGGCATCTCCACTTTTCTCCCTTATTAATACAAATTAGGTTATAGGCACTATGGAGGTCCAATTTGGTAAATATTGTAGATCCCTGGAGAATCTCATGAGAGGGAGAGGGTACCAGTTTTTAACAGTTATTTAATTTATCCCACTCTAGTCTACACAGGGTCTTAGTCCACCATTCTTCTTAATGATGAAGGACAACTCAGTCCCAACAGGAGATGTGGACAGTTGAATAAACTCAGACACCAAAGCTTCTTGGACATAGACCTCCATGTCTTTGCTCTCAGGCTGAAAGAGAACAGAACCATTCCCAAGGAGGACAAGTGTATGGCAGCAGATCGGATGGCACAGTTGTAGTCCTGGTGAGGTGGTGGACTGGTGGCCTTTTGCTTGATGAAGGTCTGAATATTCTGAAGGTACTCCAGACAAATCAGATTCACTGGTGATAGAAGTGGAAGGTTCGACAGGTAATTTGGGAACCATGTCACAAGTCCCACAATCCCAATTGATAAGTTACAGAACCTGGGCCTCTGCACCTCCCTCTGCACTCAGATCCTCAACTTCTTAATTGGAAGACAACAATCTGTGTGGGTTGGTGATAATATATCCTCCTCGCTGACGGTCAACACTGGTACACCTCAGGGGTGCGTCCTTAGCCCACTGCTCTACTCTCTCTACACCCATGACTGTGTGGCTAGGCATAGCTCAAATGCCATCTATAAATTTGCTGATGATACAACCATCATTGGTAGAATCTCAGGTGGTGACGAGAGGGTGTACAGGAGTGAGATATGCCAACTGGTGGAGTGGTGTCAGAGCAACAACCTTGCACTCAACATCAGTAAAATGAAAGAGCCGATTGTGGACTTCAGGAAGTGTTAGACAAAGGAACACATACAAATCCTCATCAGAAGTGGAGAGAGTGAGGAGTTTTAAGTTCCTGGGTGTCAAGATCTCTGAGGACCTAACCTGGTCCCAATGTATCGATGTAGCTATAAGGAAGGCAAGAGAGCGACTATACTTCATTAGGAGTTTTTTTTTGTTTTTTGAAAACTTTTTTTATTGCATTTTTAAATAGTTACAAAGTAAAGTATGAAAAAAAATGTATATAACCCTTACCCCCTCCCCTTAACCACTCCCCCCTAACTGCCCTATAGAAAAAAAAAGAAAGAAAGAAAGAATGCCTGGTTGTTGGAAGATCTCCACATGCTCCATGGAATTCGTAATAACTTTAATATGTATATTTATTTCTTTCCCCTAATAACCAATTGTTTCATCTTCAGAGCATCCATATATTTAATCCTGTCTTTTGTAAATAAGGGCTCCAAATTTTCAGAAATGTTTCATATTTATCTCTTAAATTATAAGTAATTTTTTCTAATGGAATACAGCCATAGATTTCTTTCTTCCAAGAGTCTATACTTAAATATGTATCTGATTTCCAAGTAACTGCAATAGCTTTTTTGGCTACTGCCAGTGCAATTTTTATAAATTCTTTCTGATATTTATTTAGTTTGAGTTTCGGTTTTATCCCTTCAATATCACCTAGTAAAAGTAATATTGGATTATGAGGAAATTGTGTTCCTGTAATTTGTTCCAGGAAAAGTCTTAGATTTGTCCAAAAAGGTTGAATTTTAGAGCAAGACCATGTCGAATGTAAAAAAGTATCAGTTTGCTGGTTACATCGGAAACACTGATCCGATAAATTTGGATTTAATTTTTTTATTTTTTGTGGTGTAATATATAATTGATGTAGAAAATTATACTGCACTAATCTTAACCGAACATTTATTGTATTTGTCATAATATCAAGACATAGTCTTGACCAATTTGTTTCTTCCATTTTAATATTCAAATCACTTTCCCATTTTTGTCTTGACTTATGGACTCCTTGTTTAATTGCCTGTCTTTGAATCAAATTATACATACAAGATATAAATTTTTTAATATTTCCTTTTTGAATTAAAATTTCTATTTCATTAGATTTCGGCAATAACATTGTTTGACCTAATTTTTCTCTTAAATAAGCCCTTAATTGAAAGTAACAAAATAAAGTGTTATTTGATATTTTATATTTATTCTTTAATTGATCAAATGACATTAATATACCTCCTTCAAAACAATTCCCTATATATCTAATCCCTTTTTGAATCCAATTATATAAAAGTTGATTGTCCATTGTAAAAGGAATAAGTCTATTTTGAATTAAAGATCTCTTTGCTAATAAAGATTTTTTTGTCTCATCATCAACATTTATCTTATTCCATAAGTCAATCAAATGTTTTAATATAGGAGATTCTTTCTTTTCCCGTATCCATTTAGATTCCCATTTGTATATAAAATCTTCTGGTACGTATTCTCCTAATTTATCTAATTCTATTCTAATCCATGCCGGTTTATCTTTCTCAAAAAAAGATGCAATAAATCTAAGTTGATTTGCTTTATAATAATTCTTAAAATTTGGAAGTTGTAATCCTCCTAGATCAAATTTCCATGTCAATTTTTCCAACGATATTCTTGACATCTTACCTTTCCAGAGGAATTTCCTCACATATTTGTTTAACTCTTGAAAAAAACTTCTGGGGTAATTGTATTGGTAATGATTGAAATAAAAATTGTAGTCTAGGGAATATATTCATTTTTATAGTATTTACTCTACCTACTAATGTTATTGGTAATGCCATCCATTTTTCAAGATCTTCCTGAATTTTTTTCAAAAGTGGTAAATAATTTAATTTATATAAGTTTTTTATATCATTATCAACTTTTATACCTAAATATTTTATACCATTTGCTGGCCATCGAAATTGAGTTATTAATCGACATTGATTATAATCTCCTTTAGTTAGAGGTAAATTTTCACTTTTATCCCAATTTATTTTGTAACTGATATTTTCCCATATTCTTCTAATCTATAAGATAATTTGCGTAGTGAATGTAATGGAACATCATCAGCAAATAAGTTAATCTTGTATTCTTCCTGATTAACTCTGAAACCCTTAATATCTGGGTCCATTCTAATTAATTCAGCTAGTGGTTCTATTGCCAACACAAATAAAGCAGGTGATAATGGGCAACCTTGCCTAGTTGATCTTGTTAACTGAAATGATGTTGAAATTTGACCATTTGTCACTACTTTAGCTTTGGGATTAGTATTTAAGGTTTTAATCCATTTTATAAATGATGTTCCTAATCCATATTTTTCCAGTACCTTAAATAAAAAATCCCATTCCAATCTATCAAATGCTTTTTCTGCATCTAAAGCAACTGCTACACTCATTTCCTCCCTCTTTTGTGCTAAATGGATTATACTAAATAACCGAGTTACATTATCTGCCGATTGTCTATTTTTGATAAATCCTGTTCGATCCATATGCACTAATTTTGGTAAGCATTTAGATAATCTATTAGATAAGATTTTTGCTATTATTTTATAATCGGTGTTTAATAAAGAAATAGGTCTATATGATGTTGGTTTTAAAAGGTCTCTATCTTTTTTTGGCAATACTATTAAAATAGCTGTTGAAAAAGATTCTGGAAGTTTATGCGTTCTTTCTGCTTGATATATTAACTCCATAAAAGGAGGAATTAATAAATCTTTAAACTTTTTATAAAATTCAGGTGGAAAACCATCTTCTCCTGGAGATTTATTACTTTGAAGTGATCCCAAAGCTTCTTCAACTTCCTTCAATGTAAAAGGCATACCTAATCCCTTCTGTTCTTCTGTATTTAATTTTGGAAGAGTTATTTGTGATAAAAATTCTTCTATCTTAACGTCATCATTCTTTGATTCTGATTTATACAACTCAGAATAAAAATTCTTAAAAGCCTCATTAATTTCTAGAGGCTTATAAGTAATTTCATTCACTTTTGTTCGAATTGCATTTATTGTTTTAGAAATCTGATCTGTTTTTAACTGCCATGCAAGAACTTTATGTGATCTTTCACCTAGTTCATAATATTTCTGTTTAGTTCTCATAATTGCTTTTTCTGTTCGATATGTCTGGAGTGTATTATATTTTCTTATTAATAAGTTGTCTTCGTTTTTCTTCTGTCATATTTCTTTGAGATTCTTTTTCTAATTTCATAATCTCTTTTTCCAATTGATCTATTTCTATCATATATTCCTTCTTAATTTTAGAAGTATAACTTATTATCTGGCCTCTCAAATATGCTTTCATTGCTTCCCACAATATAAATTTATCATCAACTGAATGTAAATTTGTATCTAAAAAGAACTGAATCTGCTTTTTCATAAAATCACAAAAATCTTGACGTTTTAGTAGAATTGAATTAAATCTCCATCTATAAATTGATTCCTCTTTATCTATCATTAACATTGTCATTATTAAAGGAGAGTGATCAGACAATATTCTTGCTTTATATTCCACATTTTTCACTCTATCTTGAGTATTTGTTGATAATAGGAAAAAATCTATCCTTGAGTATGTTTTATGTCTATTTGAATAAAATGAATAATCCCTTTCTTTTGGATTGATTCTTCTCCATATATCAATCAAATTTAAATCTTTCATCAATGATAGAGTTAATTTTGCTACTTTTGATTTTGTAATAGCCTTTGTTGATCTATCTAAAACTGGATCTAAACAAAAATTAAAATCTCCACCTATTAATATTTTATCATGTGCATTAGCCAAATTCAAAAAGACCTCCTGTATAAATTTTACATCATTTTCATTTGGTGCATAAATATTCATAAGAGTCCATAGTTCTGAAAAAAAATGACAATGTATAATTAAATATCTTCCTGCCGAATCAATTAATACATTTTGTATTTTAATTGGTAAATTTTTATTAACCAAAATTGCAACTCCTCTTGCCTTTGAGTTAAATGAAGTTACAATAACATTTCCAACCCAGTCTCTTTTTAATTTCTGATGTTCTATATCCGTTAAATGAGTTTCTTGTAAGAAAGCTATATCTATTTTCATTTTTTTAATATATGTTAAAATTCTTTTTTCTTTTTATTGGTCCATTAAGCCCATTAACATTAAAACTTAAAAAATTCAATAAATTAGTCATTATTTTTATTTATGTTACTCCAATCTATAATAATACCTAATCTTTCAACTTTCATTGTATCCTGGGAAATCTTTTTAGAAGTCTCCATGTTGCTATGTGTGTCCCCACCAATCATCCAGGCAAAAGAATAGAAGAAAAATAGAAAATAAAGAAAAAAACAAAATACCCCCCTACTAATGTTGTGAAAGAAAAAAAAACACAACATTACCCCCCTCTATTATACGGGTCATGGCAATCGCCATGATTACACACGTGAATCCCGTAGTAACCAATTCAAAGCTCCCCAGCCCCCCCGCAACTTAAAAAGTATATATATATATATATAAAAAATACTATTCTCAATTAATACTTCTAAAATTTTACTTTTCTCCCTTATATCATTCTTAAATGTCCATCAGTTCCATTTGCTTTCTCTGTCTTCGTCTTTAACCATTACATTTAGAAATCTCTACGTTTAATTAACGAAGAGATGGAAGTTTTTGTGCGAACACCTCCACACCTTGATAATCAGAAAAAAATCTTTTTCCCTCCTCCAAAAAAATTATCAATGTTGCTGGGTGACGCATTAAAAACTTATAACCTTTTCCCCATAAAACATTTTTAGCTGGATTAAATTTTTTCTTTCTCTTCAAAAGGTTATAACTTATATCAGGATAAAAAAGAACTGGTTTCTCTGCTATCATCAACTGACCTTTTCTTCTTTTAGCACCCTGGGCAGCCGCCCTCAAAATCTTTTCTTTATCCTGGTATCTTAAACATCTTATCAAAATTGATCGCGGATTTTGATCATATTGAGATCTTGGTCTTAAGGCTCTGTACACCCTTTCAATCTCAATTAAAATTTCTTCTCCCATTTCCAATTTTTCAGGAATCCATTTTGAAAAAAATTTATTGGGTCTTCTCCTTCGGTACCTTCTTTAAGTCCAACAATTTTAATATTGTTGCGTCTACTAAAATTTTCAAGCTTATCAATTTTTCCCACGAGTTGTTTTCTTTCTGATGTCCAGGCATCATTATCATCTTCCATCTTCTTCATTCTTCCATCCATTTCTTCCATTTTGATGTCCAAATCTGTAATTTTCTTTTCCATTTTTTCCTGTTTCTTTGTCATTTTATCAAACATAGCCTCCATATTTGTTATTTTTTCTTTAATTACTTTTTGGTTACTTTTAATTACTTTTAATGCATTTAATTTTTCTAATTTATGCATTATTTGCCTCAAAGTCTTTTTTGTATTTTCAGAGGAACTTTCATCTTCTTCTCCATCTTCGTCTGATTTTTCCAGAGAGTCCGGCTCTCTCTCAGACTCACTTTCACTGTCGGTTTCAGTCATTGCTGGATTTTGTAGTTCTAGTTGCTCTCTTTTGCGCATGCTTGTTCCTTTACGCTTGCGCAGTTCTCGTTGATCTTTCCCTTTAGAAATGGCCAATGCTGCCGCGGTCTCCTTTTCTGTTTCACCGGTGGTGTGTTGTACCTGAGTCCGTGGTTCTTCAGTAGAAGTAGGCCTTGATTCTATTCCAACTTGAGCGGTCTTCGCGGTAGTAATTTTCTTCGTCCTCTGTTTATGAGGCATAGCTTAAAACAATCCAGAGTAATTTATAAGTAAACTTAAAAAAGTATTAATTAACTTTTCTTCACAAACATTAATTTATTAACTTTTTTATGGGAGGGCTGGGTTCCAGCGTTTCGATCCTACATCATCACGTGACGTCCCCCACTTCATTAGGAGTTTGAAGAGATTTGGCATTTCAACAAGAGCACTGAAAAATTTCTATAATTGTACTGTGGAGAGCATTCTGACAAGGCTGCATCACTGTCTGATACTGGGGTGGTGGTGGGGGTGGGGGGGGGGGTGTTGCTACTGCACAAGACCGAAAGAAGCTGCAGAGGATTGTAAATTTAGTTGGCTCCATCTTGCGTACCAGCCTGCAAAGTACTCAGGACGTCTTCAAGGAGCGGTGTCTCGGAAAGGCAGTGTCAATTACTAAGAACCTCCAGCATCGAGGGCATGCACTTTTCTCACTGTTACCATCAAGTAGTAGGTATAGAAGCCTGAAGGCACACACTCAGAGATTCAGGAACAGCTTCTTTCCCTCCGCCATCCGATTCCTAAATGGAAATTGAACCCATGAACACTCCCTCACTTTTTTAATATATATTTCTGTTTTTGCATGATTTTTAATCAATTCATTATACAAATATTGTAATTTATTTATTTATTTTGTCTATATTGTGAATTGCATTGAATTGCTGCTGCTACGTTAACAAATTTCATGACTCATGCCGGTGATAATAAACCTGATTCTGATTCAGGTTCGGATTCTGAAAAGTAGTCTCAGAGTTAATCTCAGAAATTAACTCAGGAGTTATTTCAGGAGGTAACTCTGAAGATGTCTTAGGCCCCTTTTGGAGGCATTTTTTTTGCACTGGTTTGAATAGCCCAAAATGGCACCAGTAGTTCAGTTGATACTCGGGTTGCGGGATGCCAGCCAGGGATGACCCAGAATGTGTTATTTCTAGGGAGGGAATGAGATGGAGGTGGATTGATTACACATGCTGATCAATCTTGAGCTGGAGCTGGATGTTTGGTGGTTGATCTGCCCCGGCTCTAAAGGTGACCCATCCAGGGCCATGGCAATTAGCTTCTGGTTGAGGTGCAGAAAGTGGATTTTCCTTCTTCTGGCCAAGCCGAGGTTCAAAATACCTTGCTACCTTGGAGTCAATAAATGTGTCCAGTTAATGATTTTGGTCTCCCCTTGAAATGACATAGGGAGCAACACTCCAGAGGGAGCTGAACAAAGAGAGAGGCTATCAACTGTCACAGCCCTCCATACACTGGATGTTCCTGGGAGTTTCTCCACAATTTGGGACAAAAAATCTGATAATTTCAGCCTCTTCACAGTAAGTGCAGCATGTCTTCCTCCTCCTTCTCTCCCTTTTTGCTCAAGATTGTCTGGTCCAGCCTATTTACATAGGAACTTCAGATGTTGGGATAAGCAGCAATCAAGGAGGAGCTTTACCCTGGGAAATAGAAGAGGATGGAGGGTGAGAGTCTCTGCAGAATAATCTCCTTTGTCTATCCCTTCTTTTTTCTGTTAATTGATTAATGAGTCAAATTGCCTTCCATACAGCTCTCTAGATACTCTATCAGGTCTCAAGCCACATGGGCATCCTTCAGCTCACCACTCAGTCCTGTATAGAATTGAGCCACTGGAGCTTCCATATTCCATCTGCTCTCTACGAAATTCCATGGAGTTATCGGCCACAGATCAATTCCCCCGGCACAAGTTGAGGAGCTGTATCATAGACCCATGCCCTCCAAATGAATGATAGAACACACGCCTCAAAGTCTCTGAAAAGTGGTCTGCACTGGCACGGACAGGTGAATCCCTCTTCCAGAATGCAATGGCACAGCTGAGGGCTCTTACAGTAAGGAGCGATATGATGTAAGCTACCATATTGCATCTAATGGGAATTTGGATGGCTGTAAAGTGAAGGCCAAGGAGCATTGTACCAGCAATCCTCAGCATACTATGGGGTTACTGTCATACCACTCAAGAGCCAGTAGGTGCATTGACAGTGTCTGCAGCTTGAACATGTCTGGAATTGGCAACTGCTCCATCCAACCTTGGATCCTGCCTACCAGAGTTGAGGAGTTTGGGAGAGTGGTGAGGATCTGCTGAAGCACGTTGTTGTGTCGTTAGTGTTAATTATGGTAATTATAGACCTATGCGTTATAGCAATGATGAGCAAACTATTAGAGAAGATTCTTAAAGAAAAGATTTACAAGCATTTGGAGAACTATAGTCTGATTAAGGTTAGTCAGTATGATTTTGTGAAGGGCACGTCATGCCTCATGAGCCTGATTGAATCCTTTGAGATCGTGCCAAAATAAATTGATGAAGATAGAACAGTGGATGCGGTGTGCATGAATTTTAGTAAGGCTTTTGGCAAGGATCCCCATATTACGTTCATTCAGAAAGTTATGAGGCATGGGATCCAGAGTAACATGGCTGTGTGGATTAAGAATATAAGGTTCTGAATGGAGTGCATTCTGTACCGAATCAGTGACCACTGATATTCTGTAGGGATCTCTTCTCAGATCCCCTGCTGTTTGTGATTTTTATAAATTGCTTGAATGAGGAAGTAGAAGGTTATGTCAGTAAGTTTGAAAATGACATGAAGGATGGTGGTATTGTGGATTGTGTAAAAGATTATTGTAGGTTACAACAGGACAGGATGCAGAGCTAGGCTGATAGGTGGCAGATAGAGTTAAATCCAGAAAAGAGTGAGTGAAGTGATACACTTTTGATGGTCAAACAAAGATAGAATAGAGGGTTAATGTCAGTGTGGGGAACTGAGGGATCTTGGAGTCCATGTGTTATAGATTTCTCACAGTTGCTACACAAGTTAGTAGGGTGGGTAAGAAGGCATATGATGAGTTGGCCTTCATTAATCATGGGCTTGAGCTTATGAGCCATGAGATAACGTTGCAACTCTGTAAAACTCTGGCTGGAGTACACAGTTCCAATTCCATGTTCAAGTTTGCTGATGATACCACTTTTGTGGGCTGCATCGTAGGTGGTGATGAATCAGTATAATGGAGGGAGATTGAAAATCTAGATGAGTGGTATCATAACAACAATCTCTCACTTAATGTCACCAAGACCATGGAACTGATTGCAGACTTCAGAAGACGGGACCAGAGGTCCATGAGCTAGTCTTCATCGGAGGATCAAAGGTGAAGAATGTAAGTAGCTTTAAGTTCCTGGGTATCACTATACACAGTAGCATGCAAAAGTTTAGGCATCCCTGGTTAAAATTTCTGTTACTGTGAATAGTTAAATGAGTAGAAGATGAACTGATCTCCAAACTCATAAAGTTAAATTTGAAACATTCTTTTCAATATTTTAAGCAAGATTATTATTTTTGTTTTTTTACAATTTTAGAGTGAAAAAAAGGAAAGGATCACCATGCAAAAGTTTGGGACCCCAAGAGATTTGAGATCTCGGATAACTTTTACCAAGGTCTCAGACTTCAATTAGCTTGTAGGGCTATGGCTTTTTCACAGTCATCATTAGGAAAGGTCAGGTGATGCAAATTTCAAAGCTTTATAAATACCCTGATTCCTCAAACCTTGTCCCAGCAATCAGCAGCCATGGGCTCCTCTAAGCAGCTGCCTAGCATTCTGAAAATTAAAATAAATGATGCCCACAAAGCAGGAGAAGGCTATAAAAAGATAGCAAAGCATTTTCAGGTAGCCTTTTCCTCAGTTGGTAATGTAATTAAGAAAAGGCAGTTAAAAGGATTGGTGGAAGTCAAGTTGAGGTCTGGAAGACCAAGAAACCTTTTTGAGAGAACTGCTCATAGGATTGCTAGAAAAGTAAATTAAAACCCCTGTTTGACTGCAAAAGACCTTCAGGAAGATTTAGCAGACTCTGCAGTGGGGGTGCACTGTTCTACGGTGCAGCAACATCTGCACAAATATGATCTTCATGGAAGAGTCACCAGAAGAAAATCTTTCCTACATCCTCACCACAAAATTCAATGTCAGTAGTTTGCAAAGGAACATCTAAACAAAGCTGATACATTTTGGAAACAAGTCCTGTGGATTGTTAAAGATAAAATAGAACTTTTTGGCCACAATGAGCAAAGGTATGTTGGAGAAAAAAGGGTGACAAATATCATGAAAAGAACACCTCTCCAACTGTTAAGCATTGGGGTGGATTGATCATGCTTTGGGCTTATGTTGCAGTCAGGGGCACGGGTAACATTTCACTGGTAGAGTAATGAATGAATTCAATTAAATACCAGCAAATTCTGGAAGCAAACATCACACTATCTGTAAAAAAGCTGAAGATGAAAAGAGGATTGCTTCTAGAACAGGATAATGATCCTAAACACATCTCAAAATCCACAATGGACTTCCTCAAGAGGTGCAAGCTGTAGGTTTTGCCATGGTCCTCCGACCTAAACACCATCGAAAATCTGTGGATAAGACCTCAAAAGAGCAGTTCCTGCAAGATGGCCCAAGAACCTCACAGAACTAGAAGCCTTTTGCAAGGAAGAATGGGTGAAAATCTCCCAAAGAAGAATTGAAAGACTCTTAGCTGGCTACAGAAAGCATTTACAAGCTGTGATACTTGCCAAAGGGTATGTTACTAATTACTGACCATGCAGTGTGCCCAAGCTTTTGCTTCGGGCCCTTTCCCTTTTTTGTTATTTTGAAACTGTGAAAGATGGAAATAAAAAATAATCTTGCTTAAAATATTAAAGAAATGTGTCCTCTTTAACTTTGTCTCTTTTGGAAATCAGGTCATCTTTTACTCGCTTAGCAATTCACAGTAACAGAAATTTTGAACAGGAGTGCCCAAACTTTTGCATGCTATTGTATGAGGATCTGTCCTGAACCAAGTATGTAAGTACAATTGCAAAGAAAGCATGGTAGCCCCTTTAATTCCTTAGGAGGCTACAGAAATTCGGCATGAGATCAAAAACTTTGACAACCTTCTACAGATATGTAGTGGAGATCTTCACCTCACAGGCCATGCTCTTTTCTTAAAGCTGCTATAAGGCAGAAGCCTCAGGAATTGCACCACCAAGTTCAAGAACTCTTCAACCATCAGACTCTTGAACAATAGGGTTAAATAGGCTCACTTGCCCAGTCATTAAGATGTTCCCACAATCAATGATCTCACTTTAAGGACTCCTTATCTTGTTCTCTCATGTTCTCTTTATTTATTTCTATTTATCTGTATTTGTATTTGCATTTGCACAGTTTGTTGTCTTATGCATTCTGGTTGATCTTTCATTGATCTGGTTATAGTTACTATTCCATAGATTTGCTGAGTATGCCTACAAGAAAATGGATCTCAGGGTTGTATTTAGTGACATACATGTACTTTGATAATAAAACTTCCTTTGAACTTTGAACTTGGAGTATTGCGTTCAGTTCAGGTCACCTTATTAAAGGAAAGATGTGGAAGCAATGGAGAGGGCGAAAAGGAGATTTACCAGAATCCTGTTTCAATTAGAGAGTACAGTATGTCTAATAAGGGTCATTTGAGTGAGCAAGGACTTTTCTCTTTGGAGTGAAGAAGGATGAGAGATGCCTTGACAGAAATGGATAAGATGTTGAGCATAGATAGATTAAAAAGCCAGTGAGTGCCTACTTCCCAGGGTGGAAACATCATTTTATGCTGATTGAAGGAAAGTATAGAGGGGATGTCAGAAGTAGGTTTTTACATAGAAATTGGTGGGTGCATTGAATGTGCTGCCAGGGTTGGTGATCGAGACAGATGCATTAAGGAGAGTTAAGAGACTCCTAGTTAAGCACGTGGATGAAAGAAGGTTGCAAGGCTATGTAGGAGGGAAGTGTTAGAATGATCTTGGAGTAGATTAACAGCACAGTACTGTGGGCTGAACAGCCTGAGCAGTGCTCTACTGTTCTGTGTTCTATTTTCTATGCTTTCAATCCTCTGTTTTAGCAAGAAAAGCTGAGTATCAGAAGTCTGAAAGTACTCTTTCTTTTAGGCAGTCATATGGACTAGCTTCCACTCCAGTTCTAAGGGTTCTGCAGTGATAGATGAGGAGAATATAGGAACATCAAATGATGGAAAATCATCATTAAAATCATCCATTATCCAGTTACATGTTCGTTATAGCATAAAATATTAAAAGCAAACTATTTATTGTTCCAATAACAATGAGAAAATTTCCAGTGAACTTCCAGCTATTACATGTCTTGTGCATCTCTTTATGTTGGAAAACAATTTTAGGGAATGAAGTTTAGTTTTCCATATTCTGAGGAATTAAACAATAAATTTCTAGCACATGGGCTACTTTGCTGTTATCAAATGGCATTTAAAATTCTGGATCTAATAAAGAACTGTTCTGCTGACTAATGTCTATTGAGATCTATTGTAATCTGTAATTATTCTGATGATTTAACATTTTCAGTTAATAAGGTTATTTCAATTTAATAGTTGGTGGCTCACTCCAAATTTATTCAACCCTAATGTTTAAACCTACGGAGTTTATCCAGTGTCATAGAGGGAGAGTTTTAGCAGCTGTGATGTTTGAAGCATGCCGCACAATTGAGAGAATTAAGCCCAGAGGCTGTTGTTCCTTCAAATGGAAGTGAAATCTTATTACAAAATTATAATCAATCATTCAAATCCCTTGGTTTTGCAGAATGTTTCTCAACAGCACAGAAATAATCAATAATTTCAATAAGAAATTTATCAAGTAAGTTAAAAGAGTAAGAGTGAATCTTGATTAATTTTCCCTATTTATCTACTGTGATGGTAATATAATAGCAATGATTAAGTTACAAATTAAGCAAGAAGGTGAATAATTATCTTTAACAGATGTTGGCACAGAATTTACATCAACCAACTAATCTGGTGATGTTTTAAGATGAGAATTTCTAATATGCCTTTATTTTATTTTATGAGAAGAGGTCAGATGGCTGCATCTAGATCGTGTAACTGAGCAGTAAGGGTTTGATAGGTGATCCCTGACAGTTCTTTTTATCTATTTTAATCTCCATTCAAGAGGATGAACTTGATCTCCAATTAATATCTTCCTACTTTTTCTAAAAATAATCATTCTTATTCTGCCAGTAGAACTGAATTTCATTGCCCATGGCTTGCCATCCTTCAGAAGACGATGATGAGCCTTCTTTAGGGACTGTTACAGTCCTTGTGCTGGATATATGAACTATCTGATATTGAATACCATATTGAATACCAGTGATGTACCTTCAGTTGTTTATCAGGCACTACTGCATCTTTTAAAAAGAGGGCATTTGAGAGAACACAGGACTCTATTGCAGGCAGTTTAATATATTAAAATATCAGCAATTTTAATGGACATTTGTCATGAAGTATAATATTTGGCTCAATAAATGGATATTATGGGTTAGGAACAATATTAATTTGCTGGCAGAAGGGCAATTGCCCTACTTGTGTTTAATATTCGTATCACCAACATCATTAGCCTCACTGGTAACTGACATTTTGATATTGTCCATACCTTCATTCCTTGAGCATGATTCTTCTTACCTTTATCCACCACAGGCAGGAGTTTATTGCTGCTTTTGAATTATTAGATGCTCCAAAGCACTTTTTAATCTATTAATTAGTTCAGTCATCCAAATACAGTTCATTTGTCCAACACAACAAGTTTCTATGTACAGCATGTGGAATAAATGATTTTCCTGGTCTTATTAATTGAGATTAGACCGATGGCATAAATACTGTTCTAAAAAATACGAAACTGCTGTAAATTGACTATAAGTAGCCCATGAAATCAAGATTTCTGTAAGCAGTGTGGCAGAATATATCTTCAACAAGCAAGCAATGTACAATCGATGTCATTGATTGATGGTCTCATTACAAATTCTTGGTGCAGTAAATTCATATTCAAAGTTTAACAAGAAACACATGAACCAATTTTACATGCTTTTTAGAGTGTTTTGGGGCTATAAAGAGTAGGACTGAGGGGAACCAGTGGATGTATTTTTTTTCTGTTTCTAGAATGCATTTGATATGATGCTGTAGAGAAAGTAACTGCAAATGACATTGGGGTTAATATATTGACATGGATAGAGGATTGGCTTATTAACAGACAGCAAAAACACATTCTTTGAAGCACTTAAAGAGTTCAGAAAGCATCGATGAGAGAAGAAAAATAATTAATATTTTAGACCAAAAACAACAAAACAGTAAAACTGAGGGAACAAACATGTTTTAAGTTGCAGTGAGAGTAAAGTGGGAAGAAGATTTAAGGTGTCTGTGATAGGATGCAGACCAAAGTTGACAATTGAACAATCACCAGACAGACTCAGGAATACACAGAATTGAAGCAGAGTGATATAGCCACCTCTGCGAAGAGGAAACAAGCAATGTGGTTCCTTGAAGTGAACTGTATTGGATCGATGCAAGATCAATTATGAGAAAGTATAAGTGCGCATGTGGCCTATCAATCATGCAGTAAGTTGTTCGAGTCTCCTCCATGTGGGAGGCACACACTTCTGTGTGGGCTTTTGAGTGTGCATGTTTTTATTTAGAAAGGCCCAGCTTCCACGATAAGTTGACCAGCATGTACCATTGCCAACATGACCCTAAAAACATTTAACCATAAAATCCATTGTCATACTTGCTCCCCAGACATGAAACATAAAGTCATTAAATTCCATCACAAATTCCAAGTGTTGAATTGCACTTTGACTGGAAGGTGAAATTCTGATCTTTACTTTTGCCATGGGAGCAAAGTAGCAAGCAGAAGATCAGGATGTTGGGGCGGGGGGAGGGTAACAGAGTACTAAAAGGACAATTAACTGAAAGCTCACACTTGAGGACTGAATAGAGATACACTGGAAAACTATCATCCAATCCGTATAGCCTAATTAGGGAGAACTGGCATGGCTTTGTGCAGGGCAAGTCGTATGTTACCAAATTAATTGATCTTTTTGACAGGGTGACGAGATAGATTGATGGAGGTAGAACAGTGATGTTTTCTATATGGCTCTTAGTAAGGCATTCGACAAAGTCTTTCATGGGCAGTCTATTCAAGAGCATTAAATTGCATGGGGTTCATGGAGAATTGGCTGTTTGGATTTAGAACTGGCTTGCACATAGAAAACAGAGAGTAGTGGTTGAAGGGACTTATTCAAGCTGGAGATCTGTAATTAGTGGTGTTCCACAGTGAATAGTGCTGGGACCTCTGCTGTTTGTGATATATATAAATGATCTGGATGAAAATGTAGATGGGTTTGCAAATGATACCAATATTGGTGAAGATGTGGATAGTATAGAACACTGGCAAAGAATATAGTGCAATACAGATCAGTTGTAGACATGGGCAGAGAAATGGCAGAATGAGTTTAATTCAGATAAACATGAGGTGTTTATTCTTGATAGGACAAATGCAAGGAGACAGTACACTGTTACAGGCAAGGCACTTAACAGTGTTGCTGAGCAGAGAGAACTTCTGGTCTCAGTCCATAGCTCCTTGAAAGTGGCTACATGGTTTATAAGGCTTTTAAGAAGGCTTACGAAAGGCTAGCTTTTATTAGTTGAGGCAATTAGTTTAAAAATCAAGAGGCTGTGTTGCAACCTTATAGAACTCCAGTTAGGCCACATCTGAAGTATTGCATACAGTCTGTGTGGTGAACTATGTGCCTGTCTGGACACGCCCCCTGCTGACTGCTCCTGTGGCTCCTCCCACAGGCCCCTGTATAAAGGCGATCTGAGGCCTGACGCTCAGCCTCAGTCTCCAGGACATAGTATGATGGACACTCACTCCTGGTTCCTTCTTCCAGTCAATAAAAGCCGATATCTCGCCTTACGTCTCAGTGTGAGTTATTGATGGTGCATCAATTTTATTGACTGGAAGTTTTAAAACATGGAAACCGTTTTGCGTCCGTGAAGGTTGGATTTGGACCCTCAAGACCCTGACGCAGCTCTCGCTTTTGAACACTGGCTTGCCTGCTTCCAATCGTACTTGGAGGAGGTTCGTGCAACTGAACCCGCCGTTATGCACAGAATCCTACTCTCGAGGGTCACCCCCAAAGTTTACTCTATTATCCGGGACCTGCCGACCTATGATGGGGCACTGGACGCCCTCAAAAGACAGTACCTGCGGCCGGTGAACACCATCTACACAAGTCATCGTTTAGCTACCCGGCAACAGCGGCCTGGCGAATCGTGCGCTGAGTTTCTCCAAGCACTACAGACACTCGTCCGACCTTGCGACTGCAAGACGCTCACGGCAGAACAGCATGTGGAGCTGCTGGTGCGAGACGCCTTTGTGACGGGACTGAGGTCAGTGTACATGCGCCAGCGACTGCTGGAAAATGCCGACCTTACCTTACGCTCGGCGATAGAGACGGCCAACGCTCTAGAAGCTGCTTTGCATAATGCTGACGCTGTCCAGTCGCACGATTCCCCGCCGGTTCCGTGGACACCTCAGACCCCGCCACCGCCAGCTCCCGGGAGCGAATTCGCCAACGCCGCTGCCAGTCGCAATTCCACGAGCTCCCCGACCCAGACCACGGCTGTGGCCCGTCAGAAGCCCGTGTGTTATTTCTGCAGCCATAAAAAACACCCTCGACAACGCTGTCCAGCGCGAGAAGCGACCTGCTCCAGCTGCGGAAAGCGGGGCAACTTCGCCAAGGTCTGTAAGTCTCAACCTCGAGCGGAGTGCAGCGCTGTGGGTGAAACGTGGGGGCCGCCATCTTGCATGCCCGGATGAGGGCGGCCATCTTTGTCGACGTCAGCACGCCCCGCCCCCGACCCTCCGATGCTTACCGGGTACCCCGGATGTGAGCGGCCATCTTTGTCGGCGTCAGCACGCCCCGCCCCCGACCCTCGGACGCTGACCGGGTACCCCGGATGTGAGCGGCCATCTTTGTCGACGTCAGCACGCCCCGCCCCCGGCCCTCCGATGCTTACCGGGTACCCCGACGGCGATCCAACTCTGGCCACTGTGACTCTCGATCAAAGCGCCCCTCACCAGCTTGCAAGGTCCATGATGGACATCCAGGTGGAGGGCACAGGACTAGATGCCTGTTTGACACGGGCAGCACTGGGAGTTTTATTCACCTGGACACAGTGCAACGCTGCGGACTCGCAACGAGGCCGGTAAGTCGGAGGTTCCATTTGGCTTCTGGGTCGCAGTCCACAGACATCCGGGCGGGTTGTGTAGCGACCTTGGTGGTGCAAGGCACAGAATATCGGAACTTTGAGCTCCTGGTCATGCCTAATCTGTGCGCACCTGTGCTATTGGGGCTGGACCCAGAGCCATCTCGAAAGTGTGACTATGGTGTATGACGGGCCCCTCCCACCACTCACTGTCAGGAATCCTCAGTTTTGTGGGACTTCTTCACATACCCCGCTACTGACCACACACACACACGGGCACACACATCCCATCCAGAACCAGGCTGACAGCTGCGCTACCGACACCACTTACAGCCTCTCCACTCTCAAGGTCCCTCCCCCACCGCTGTTCGCCAACCTGACCCCTGACTGTAAGCCTGTGGCAACTAAAAGCAGGAGGTACAGCGCGGGGGACAGGGCCTTCATTCAGTCAGAGGTGCAGCGGCTGCTCAGGGAGGGGATCATTGAGCCAAGCTCAAGCCCTTGGAGGGCCCAGGTGGTTGTTGTTCGGACTGGGCAGAAAAATAGGATGGTGGTGGACTATAGTCAAACCATCAATAGGTTCACGCAGCTTGACGCGTACCCCCTACCCCACATCACCGATATGGTCAACCAGATTGCTCAGTACAAGGTGTACTCGACAATAGATCTGAAATCCGCTTATCACCAGCTCCCCATCTGCCCAGGGGACCGCCCCTACACTGCCTTCGAGGTGGGCGGCAGGCTCTATCACTTCCTGCGCGTCCCTTTCTGTGTCACGAATGGTGTCTCTGTCTTCCAGAGGGAAATGGACTGGATGGTGGACCAGTGCCAACTGAAGGCCACATTTCCCTATCTGGATAACATCACCATCTGTGGTCACGACAGGCCAGATCACGACGCCAACCTCCAACGATTTCTCCAAGTGGCAGCAGCTCTGAACCTTACTTATAACAGGGACAAGTGTGTGTTTGGAACCACCCGCCTAGCTATACTTGGGTATGTCGTGGAAAACGGGGTTATTGGCCCTGATCCTGAACGTATGCGCCCCCTGTTAGAACTCCCTCTTCCCACCACTCTCAAGGCCCTCAGACGGTGCCTGGGTTTTTTTTCCTATTACGCCCAATGGGTCCCCCATTACGCAGACAAGGCACGCCCCCTGGTCAAGTCTACCTCGTTTCCCCTCTCTGCTGAGGCCCGCGCGGCCTTCAGCTGCATTAAAGAGGACATTGCCAAAGCTACGATGCATGCCGTGGACGAGACTGCTCCCTTCCAAGTGGAGTGTGATGCCTCCGATTTTGCTCTGGCTGCTACCCTCAATCAGGAAGGCAGACCAGTAGCATTCTTTTCTCGCACCCTCCAAGGCTCCGAAATTCGGCACTCTGCGGTGGAGAAAGAAGCCCAGGCCATAGTGGAGGCTGTTAGGCACTGGAGGCACTATCTTGCTGGCAAAAGTTTCACCTTGCTGACCGACCAGCGCTCGGTTGCGTTCCTGTTCAGCAACCAACAGCGGGGCAAAATCAAAAATGATAAGATTTTGCGGTGGAGAATAGAACTCTCCACCTACACCTATGATATCCTGTACCGGCCTGGCAGACTCAATGAGCCCCCTGATGCCCTATCCCGGGGAGCGTGTGCTAGCACACAGCTCGACCAGCTGTACGCCCTTCATGCACAACTTTGCCATCCGGGGGTCACCCGATTTTACCATTTTGTGAAAGCTCGGAACCTGCCATACTCCCTGGAGGACATCAGGACGATGACCAGGGACTGCCAAATTTGCGCTGAGTGCAAACCGCACTTCTACCGTCCTGACACGGCACAACTTGTCAAGGCCACCCGCCCTTTTGAACGACTGAGTGTTGACTTTAAGGGCCCCCTTCCCTCCACTGACCGCAATGTCTATTTTCTCAGTGTTATCGACGAGTACTCATGGTTCCCCTTTGCCATCCCCTGCCCCGACACCACTGCCACATCCGTCATAAAAGCCCTGTGCCAGCTCTTCACTCTGTTCGGGTATCCCTGCTATATCCACAGCGATAGAGGGTCCTCCTTTATGAGTGAGGAGCTGCGCCAGTACTTGCTAGCTAGGGGCATTGCTACCAGTCGGACCACGAGTTATAATCCCCGGGGTAATGGCCAGGTGGAGCGGGAGAATGCCACAGTGTGGAAGGCCACACTTTTAGCCCTTAAGTCAAAAGGGTTGCCGGTCTCTCGATGGCAGGAGGTCCTCCCTGAGGCACTGCACTCTATCCGCTCTCTGTTATGTACGTCCACCAATGCCACCCCTCACAAACGCCTATTCTCTTTTCCCAGGAAGTCTGTCACTGGGACCACCCTACCAGTTTGGCTGACGTCCCCGGGGCCAGTGCTGCTCCGGAAACATGTGAGGAGCAATAAATACTCCCCGCTGGTAGAGAGGGTTCACCTTCTACATGCGAACCCCCAGTATGCTTACGTGGTCTTACCTGATGGGTGGGAGGACACAGTCTCCATCCGCGACCTGGCACCCGCAGGTGCAGCAGACCACTACCCTGAAGGCTCTCCGGTAACTAGGAACCCTGCACCAGAGGTGACACCGTACTCACCAGGCCCTACACAGACTCCTCACGACACTTGTATACCGGGCGTTTCGTACGCATTTATACCAGGCGCCTCGCACATGCGTGAGGGATCACCGGCGCCTAGTGGGCAGGAACAAGCGCAACCTCCGTCCCCTGTGCAATCACCAATGTCGCCGGCATCCATGCGATCACAGCCGGTGCTACGTAGATCGCAGCGACAGATTCGACCACCTGATAGACTTGACTTGTAAGAAACTTCGCCACATGGGACTCTTTCAAACAAAGGGGGGGTGAATGTGGTGAACTATGTGCCTGTCTGGACACGCCCCCTGCTGACTGCTCCTGTGGCTCCTCCCACAGGCCCCTGTATAAAGGCGATCTGAGGCCTGACGCTCGGCCTCAGTCTCCAGGACATAGTATGATGGACACTCACTCCTGGTTCCTTCTTCCAGTCAATAAAAGCCGATATCTCGCCTTACGTCTCAGTGTGAGTTATTGATGGTGCATCAGTCTGTTCACCCCACTATAGGAAGGATGTTGAAGCTTTGAGAAGGGTGCAAAAGAGGTTTACCAGGATGCCTGGTTTAGAGGGCATGTGCTATCATGAGAGGCTGGACAAACTTGGCTTGTTTTCTCTTGAGCGACAGTGCTTAAGGGGAGATCTGATATAGGTTTATAAGCGTATGAGAGGCATAGATAGAGTAGACAGGGTGTATTTTTTTTCTCAGTATAGAAATGCCTATAGCAGATGGCATGCATTGAAGCTGAGAAGGGGTAGGTTCAAAGGGGATGTGAGTGATAAGTTTTTTTTACCCAGAGAGTGGTGGATGCTGGTATGGTGTTAGAGGCAAATACATTAGAGGCTTCTAAGAGACAGTTAGACAGGCACAAGAATGTAAGGAAGATGGAGGGATATAGATATTGTGTAGGTAGGAGGGACTGTTTTTCTAAGTTTTTTTGAAATTTTTAGCTGGTTTGGCACAAGAATTGTGGGCCAATGGGCCTGTTCCTGTGCTTTAGTGATTCATTGTAATTATTGAATGCTGCACAGCTCTATTTTGGTCACAATGCCTCTGGTGAAACCAATTTTTTTCTTTTGTTCCTCTAACTTTCAATATAATTATTACCTCCACATCAGCCACTCTGCAACTTTGTTTTCACACTCATCTAGTTATTAAGCAAGATTCTGACTGATACTATCATCATGGATGTTGCTTTACACCCTGAATGCTTTCAGCACTTTTGGTTTTTGTTTTGCTCTTCCACCATCTGTTATTTAGTGTCCAAGAAACTAAATTGGGATACATAGTAGGATTCAGTTTTAAAATTACGCAGGTGGAGTGCAACCAACTAGGGGCTCAACTATTTACTATGTATTGTTATGATTGACTAAGCTAGGCCACACAGAAGCTGTAACGAGATATAGAAGTCCTCATTAATAGTGAGGACCAAGCAAGCACAGGAGCGCTTACAGGACTGCTTTGGAATTGGTGGACTGGATTCTATTCGGGGGGACATCTTAGGGTCTGGATGAGTATGCCACAGTTGTCATTGACTTCATTAAAACTTGTTTGGATGAGTGTGTGCCAATGAAAATTAAACCAAAATCCTAAACCAAAATTCCTAAACCAAAATCTGTGGCTTGTCATCTGCTGAGGGCTAGATCTGTGGCATTTAAGTCTGATGACCTAGGTCTGCATAAGAAAACCAGTGGAGGGCTATTTCAAGAGTGAAGGAACAATTCTGAGCGAGGTTGGAGGTGACACCAGATGCAAGTCAACCCTGACAGGGTTTGCAGGATATTACTTTCTACAAAGCAAACCCAAACACAATGACTGGCAGTGATGCTTCACTACCAGTTGAGCTCAATGCCTTTTATGCTCACTTTCAGAAAAACAATAAAACCACTGCTATGTGGATTGCTGCAGCATCCTGGTGTCCATATGATCTCCATCTCAGAGGCTGACGTCAGGCTGTTTTTCAAGATAGTTGAACCCTCGCAAGGCAGCCTGGCCCAGTGGAGTACCTGGTAAGATTCTGAAACCTGTGCCAACCAACTGGTAGGGGTAATCAAAGGCATCTTCAATCTATCATTACTACAGATGGAAGTTCCCACTTACTTCAAGATGGCAACAATTATACTGGTGTCCAAGAACAGCAGCATGAGCTGCCTTAATGATTATCATTCAGTAGCACTTACATCCATGGTGATGAAATACTCTGAGAGGTTGGTCATGGGTAGAATTAACACCTGTCTCAGGAACGACATGGACCCTTTGCAATTTGCCTACTGCCACAATAGGTTTACAATAGACACCTTCTCAATGGCTCTTCATGCAGCCTTGGATCACCTGGACAATATAAACACTTATGTCAGGGTGCTGTTTATTCACTATAGCTCAGCATTTAACACCATCATTTGTACAATCCTGATTGGAAAGCTACAGAACCAAGGACTCAGTACCTCCTTCTGCAACTGGAACCTGGTCTTCCTAACTGAAAGACCATAATCTGTGCAGACTGGAAATAACACCTCACTGACAATCAACACTGGTGCATCAGAGTGCTTAGCCCACTCCTCTACTGTCCCGACACTCATGAGTGTGTAACTAGGCACAATTCGATTGGCATTTATAAATTTTCTGAAGATACAACCAATGGTGGCAGAATTTCAGATGGTGACAAAAGGACGTACAAGAGTGAAATGTACCACTTAATTGAGTGGTGTCACAATAACAACCCAGTACTCAACGTTAGCAAGACCAAAAAGCTGACTGTGGAAGAGGAAGACAAGGGAACACAAACTAATCGTCAGAATGATGAGAAGTGGAGTGAGTGAGCAATTTCACGTTCCTGGGTGTCAATATCTCTGAGAACCTGACCTGGATGCAAAACACCTATAAAGAAGGTAAGACAGGGGCTATAATTCAGTCAGAGTTTGCGGAGATCTGGTTTGTCAACTAAAATTCTCGAAAATGTCTGCAAATGTACCATGGAAAGCATTCTGACTGGTTGCATCGCCATTTGGTATGGGAGGGCTACTGCACAAGATCAAAGTAAGTTGCAGAAACTTGTAAAACTAATCAGCTCCATCACGGGTAGTACTCGGTTTTATCCAAGACATCTTCAAGGAGCAGTACCTTAGGAAGGCGGTGTCCATCATTAAGGATCCCCACCACCCAAGACATTGCCCTCTTCTCATTGTTACTGTCAGGAAAGAGGTACAGAAGGGTCTCGGTCCGAAACATCAACAGAACTCTTTTCTATAGACGCTGCTTGGCCGGCTGAGTATCCCCAGCATTTTGTGTGTGCTGCCAGTCTATGAGATATTATATTTTGTCATGAACAGAAAAATCCAGTAGTTGCCTAACTGTATCAACCTGTTGTCTTTCAACAAAGCGAGGAGAGGGAAGAGCCTTGGGAACAGGTGCAAAGGGTCTGGAAAGTAGGCTTGAGGCAGGAGACATGAAAGGCGGGAAAGATACGCAAGGTTCTGGTAATTGTAAATAATTTTCTACTGGATTGATTTTTCAGAGAACCTTAAAAGGACCTATGTATTTAGGAGCTAGTATCTAAGATTCCACTGCATGGGTAGGTCCAGGGTGAAAATATCTCAGGCACTGATTCAGATAGAATGCAAGGGAGCCTGTCACCTTCGATGGTTAGCCTGTTGCTTCTATTGCTGAGAGTGAGCCATTAAAGTCTATCATGCCTTAGACCATGCCTGCCTGCATCACTCAACCAATTTATCAGCAGCAGGGACAACCGCTCAGTGTAAAACAGTAGGCTATAGCCCAACTGATATTCAGAAAAGGACATCCTAATTGAGGAGTGAAACATGTTATTGTGCACAAATTCTGCCTAAGTAAGATGGTCACTCCATGTAGTCAGATTTCCTGCTAATATGGCACTTCAAACAGTCTGGAAAGTGTGTCTGGTTTCTGACTTTTAGAAGCAGGTCTGTATGAAATGTTAAAATTGAAACTGTTGAAAAGCAGTAACAAGCGTGCTTGTTGAGAGTTCAGTCTCTTGGCATTATGGATACAAGTTAGATCGCTCCAAACCAAAAAGGGATGTTTGGCTCCCTTCAGCTAACACCTCCAGTCTTCAAGTGCCAACCTGACGGCAAACAACTCTCTTTTGCTGATATTTTAGTTAATCTTGGTGGGAGAGAGATATCTGTAGAAGAAGGCATAAGGTTGTAGCTTCTGGTCTGAGATGGTTCATTGAGGTAGCGCAGATCCAACACTGATGTTGGATGTACCACTGAAACTGCGAAAGAAGCACCAATAGGAATTGGCAAACCCTAAATGCATTGTAGCTGTTTGACTGATGTAGGTTGTGGCCAACTTTGCACCGTTTGGGTCTTCTTAGGCGCCATCTGGAAATTCCCACTGGAGGTGACAAAATCCAGTAAAGAAACTTAGGAGAAGTGAAATTCGCTCCCTTCAAGTTTAAAAAAAAAGTCGGTACATGTGAGAAAAGTTAAGAATATCATCCAAGTAAACAAGGACAAAATGGTTAAGCATCTCCAGGAGTGTGTCATTGCTGAAGTTCTGAAAGATTGCTGGAGCGTTAACTAAACCAAACGACATCACCAGGTACTCATAATGTCCAGAGGGAGTGTTAAGACAGTTTTCGATTCATCTCCATCTTGGATCCAAGTCAAGTTGTAGGCATTCTGGAGGTCTATTTAATGAAGACCATGGCTCCTTGTAATAAGTCAAATGTCGCATTCATTTGAGGAAGTAGGTACCAGATCTAAATAGTAATTCTAGTTAAACCTATAACCATATAACATATAACCATATAACAATCACAGCACGGAAACAGGCCATCTCGGCCCTCCTAGTCCATGCTGAACTCTTAATCTCACCTAGTCCCACCTACCCGCACTCAGCCCATAACCCTCCACTCCTTTCCTGTCCATATACCTATCCAATTTTACCTTAAATGACACAACTGAACTGGCCTCTACTACTTCTACAGGAAGCTCATTCCACACAGCTATCACTCTCTAAGTAAAGAAATACCCCATCATGTTGCCCTTAAACTTCTGCCCACTAACTCTCAAATCATGTTCTCTCGTTTGAATCTCCCCTACTCTCAATGGAAACAGCCTATTCACGCCAACTATATCTATTCCTCTCAAAATTTTAAATACCTTGATCAAATCCCCCCTCAACCATCTACACTCCAATGAATAGAGACCTAACTTGTTCAACCTTTCTCTGTAACTTAAGTGCTGAAACCCAGGTAACATCCTAATAAATCGTCTCTGCACTCTCTCTAATTTATTGATAACTTTCCTATAATTTGGTGACCAGAACTGAACACAATATTCTAAATTTGGCCTTACCAATGCCTTGTACAATTTTAACATTACATTCCAACTTCTGTACTCAATGCTTTGATTTATAAAGGCCAGCGTTCCAAAAGCCTTCTTCACCACCCTATCTACATGAGACTCCACCTTCAGGGAACAATGCACTGTTATTCCTTGATCTCTCTGTTCCTCTGCATTCCTCAATGCCCTACCATTTACCCTGTATGTTCTATTTGGATTATTCCTGCCAAAATGTAAAACCTCACACTTCTCAGCATTAAACTCCATCTGCCAACATTCAGCCCATTCTTCTAACTGGCATAAATCTCCCTGCAAGCTTTGAAAACCCGCCTCATTATCCACTACACCTCCTACCTTAGTATCATCGGCATACTTACTAATCCAATTTACCATCCCATCATCCAGATCATTTATGTATATTATAAACAACTTTGGGCCCAAAACAGATCCCTGCGGCACCCCTCTAGTCACCGGCCTCCATCCCGATAAGCAATTATCCACCACTACTCTCTGGCATCTCCAATCTAGCCACTGTTGAATCCATTTTATTACTCCAGCATTAATACCTAAAGACTGAACCTTCTTAACTAACCTTCCATGTGGAACTTTGTCAAAGGCTTTGCTGAAGTCCATATAGACTACATCCACTACCTTACCCTTGTCAACATTCCTCATAACTTCTTCAAAAAATTCAACAAGGTTTGTCAAACATGACCTTCCACGCACAAATCCATGCTGGCTACTCCTAATCAGATCCTGTCTATCCAGATAATTATTAATACAATCTCTAAGAATACTTTCCATTTATTTACCCACCACTGATGTCAAACTGACAGGTCTATAATTGCTAGGCTTACTTCTAGAACCCTTTTTAAACAATGGAACCCACATGAGCAATACGCCAATCCTCCGGCACAATCCCCGTTTCTAATGACATCTTAAAGATCTCTGTCAGAGCTCCTGCTATTTCTACACAAACTTCCCTCAAGGTCCTGGGGAATATCCTGTCAGGAACTGGAGATTTATCCACTGTAATCAAAATCTCTGTAATCAGTCTGCTGTCCGTCTTGGATACAAGAACGAACCCCCATTCTGGCAGACACAATAGTTAGCTGGATACCCCCAGATTCAAGGCTTCCATTGTTTGCCTCTCAGGGAGAACCAGTGGTAAACTGATGCTGCCATTGTAGTCCCTATGTTCAACAACCCCAACAAATCTGAATACTCTGAAGGCATTCTGGACAAATCCATTGAGTTCAAGTCTGGTCTTGAGGAGTCAAGAAGCAACTTGACATGGTTCACAACAGGTCACCTGGAAACTCCAGAAGGAATGGTGGAACCCGTAGAAAGGCACTAATCCTGTCATTTGATTGACCAACCTTGAATGGTGCCAGAAGACTAGCTCTTCTGGGGATGGTGTAGATCTAACCATGGATAACCAAGGATTATAGGAATGTCTGGAGAATGAGTTAGATGGAAACGACTCCATCTCCTTCTGCCTTCCGATAGTGAACTTGAGAGCAATGGAAAGATAAAAGATTTATTCAGTTTCCGACCATCTATTTTCTAGGGCCATAGCAGAGACAGGTTAGTTAAGGTGTACCTTAGGAATATGGATTCTCTCTGCCTGTCGAATGTCCAAAATATTCACTGCCAAAATAGAATCTAGCAAGACTTTGACAGAATGTTGATGTCTCCCCTAAGATAATCCTTATCATCATTATTTGCCATGTTGTATGATATGGGAGATCATGCTCTTTGACCGTGATTGTTCTAGGCAAAATTTTCTACAGAAATGTTTTCCCATTCCCTTCTTTTGAGCAGTATCTTTACAAGATGGTGACCCCAGCCATTATCAATACTCTTCAGAGTTTGTCTGCTTGGCATGAGTGGTCACATAACCAGGACTTATAATATGCACCAGCTGCTCATACAACCATCCATTACCTGGTTCCATGGCTTCACATGACCCTGATTGGGAGGATAATCAGGTGCTACAACTTGCCCAAGGGTGACCTGCAGGCTGGTAGAGGAAAGGAGCACCTTGCACCTCTTTTGGCATAGACAGAGCTCCACTTTGCCACCCACCCAAAATATTGGGGATGGTAAAACCACTCTGGGACTCAATGAACTTGCAGAGAAACTTGAGACTGATACAGTTCTCCCCTCAATGGACAGTCCTGAGAGTTTCCTGTCAACCTGGGGCAGGTAACTCTAAATCTTTACCACAGTACAAGCAACAACTCTGTCTCAATTGTCTCCAACACCATCACACTGAGCACGGGGGCCCCGCAGGGCTGTGTTCTCTGTCCACTGCTGTTCATTCTGCTGACCCACGACTGTGCTGCGACACACAGCTCGAACCACATCATCAAGTTCGCCGATGACATGACTGTGGTGGGTCTCATCAGGAAGAACGACGAGTCAGCTTACAGAGAGGAGGTGCAGCGGCTAACGGACTGGTGCAGAGCCAGCAACCTGTCTCTGAATGTGAACAAAACAAAAAAGATGGTTGTTGACCAGGAGGGCATGGAACGACCATTCCCCGCTGAACATCGATGGCTCCTCGGTAGAGATCATTAAGAGAACCAAATTTCTTGGTGTTCACCTAGTGGAGAATCTCATCAGGTCCCTCAAAACCAGCGCCATAGCAAAGAAAGCCCAGCAGTGTCTCTACTTTCTGCGAAGGCTGAGGAAAGTCCATCTCCCACCCCACCTCCCCCCTCCATCCTCATCACATTCTACAGGGGTTGTATTGAGAGCATCCTGAGCAACTGCATCACTACCTGGTTCAGAAATTGCACTATCTTAGATAACAAGACCCTGCAGCAGATAATGAGGTCAGCTGAGAAGATCATTGGGGTCTCTCTTCCCGCCATTACAGACATTTACGCTACCCGCTGCATCCACAAAGCAAACAGCATTATGAAGGACCCCGCACACCCCTCATACAAACTCTTCTCCCTCCTGCCATCTGAGAAAAGGTACCAAAGCACTTGGGCTCTCACGACCAGACTATGTAACAGTTCCTTCCCCCAAGCTATCAGTCTCCTCAATACCGAGATCCTGGACTGACCAATTGTCTAGTTTATTATTTATTGTAATACCTGCACTGTTTTGTGCACTGTATGTAGTCCTGGGTAGGTCTGTAGTCTGGTGTAGTTTTTTTTCTGTGTTGTTTTTTACATAGTTCAGTTTAGTTTTTGTACTGTTTCATGGAACACCATGGCCCTGAAAAACGTTGTCTCATTTTTTTACTGTGTACTGTACCAGCAGTTATGGTCGAAATGGCAATAAAAAGTGACAACTTGAAATGTCTCTCTCACTCCATTGGGGAGACATGGGTTCTTCCAGGTTGCATGGGTTCTTCTGGAGTTGACTGCAGGGATCTACGTTGGTTATCAGATTGAGGATCTGGGGTAGGCAATAGGTAGTTCTGTGAACCAGCTCTCTGGTTGAACTTGCCACATCTCCCTCTTTTCTTTCAGAAACAGGGTTGTCGATTCTTATAGCCAATGTCCAAAAGTTGCCCATGAAAAGCTACGGCCTGAGAGGAGGGAAATTATATTGGCTACCTTACTCCTGTTCAAGGGGAACTTAGCAGGTTGTAATTCAAACATATGGGAGCATTGATTTAAGAACCCTTGGCAAGATTGTATCATTCCAGGTTAACTGACTCTCCATGGAAGTCTGGGAACACAGGCAAATGCTCAAAACCAGAGTCCATCCCTGAGCAAGGTGAATCCTGCTTACCAGTCTCAGAGTCCTTCTGTAATGATGTATCTATGTCCTGGAGAAACTGCTCATGTCATCTAATTGCCTGTCTTTGGTTGGCCAATGTTATGCAACGTCCATCTTCATCGCATCCTTGATTGGGTGAGTCCTGTTGTAACGATCTTTACAAAAACGGATCCAGGTACAGAGTAAACTCAGGACTCGATAGTAGAAATTAACAATGAAAATATATTAAGAGAATAATACAGGGAATAATCAAACTAAGAACTCACTTACTTAGAATTTGAGCACACATAACTTGAACCCAGGACTCAGTGATGAGCACTGCTCCAGAATAACCTTAAATAGGACATAATAAACAGGAAACCAGTGTGGGTCAAAATCAAAAACAAATCATTTAAGAATGAGAAGCATAAGGAAACTGTATTTACATAATGAGCTTCAGGAGAAACACAGTGATGGCTTAATGAAAAAAATAGTCATTAAGCAGCTCTAATAAACTCAAATAAATGACACTCAGTTACATCGAGACCTGCTGCGACCTGATGCCCCTCACAGGTCTGAAGGGTTAATGACAATAACACATCCCAACTAGCAGAACCCCTTTGAATAATCAAGACTGGTGGTTGGTCCAAAAGATTCTCAGTACAAGCTTCATTTACCAACAGTATAAACCCTTTTGTTACAGTGTTGAGGGATGTCTTAATGAATAAACAATTAACCAGAATATTAAGTCACAAAATACATCTGTCCGGAACTGTGCCTTAATACAAGAGGTGGCCCCATAATGCCTTCCCTGAACTCATTTGAATATTTTAATGACTGCAGATTAATATGAACATTCATCTTCCCACTTGCATTGTTTTAATGGTATCAGGATATCCTACACCCAATGATTGGTTTCTATTGCATTAAAGATTCAGTAGAAGTTAAATTATGAACAGGTTTTACTTCCTGCAGATTGATTTGCATTTTGATTAATATCTACTATCTGTAATTTCATAATTTCAAAATAATTCCTATGTGTATCTTAGTGGCTTAGATAGAACAATTAACTCTCTTGTAATCAAATTTGTTGAATATAATTGGAAATGTACAGTATGAATATATAAAGAATCATTTAGGGGATTATAGACAGATAAAGTGAGTGGGCAGCGGAGAATAATGTGAGGAAAAGTGAAGATCTCTTTGGCTGGAATAAAAAAAAGCAGAATTCTGCAGGCCATTTCCATTATAATACTTTGTTTTTTTTTTAATTTTGTTTCTTCCAAACAATAGCAATCAATTAAATGAAGGAACTATCCTTGAGTAAGACGAGTGATAAAATCTATTGTGTCTGAACTTGCAGACCCTTGCTCACTTAGGATCAAAAGTGACATCAGCATCAAATCTGCTGACAAAGGCGGAGATCTCATGCTCTGGCAAATAGATATGTCTCACAAACACCAAATATCAGCTTTCAGTCAACTCCTCATACCTCCATTGCATCATTATCCCACCATTGAACATCCGGTCATTGTCTCCCACACAGCTACAGGCTAATTTCCAAAGAAGATCGTTCCACAACTTGCCACCTTACATTCTGCTCTACCCAAGACTGTGTGAAACTAAAGAATTATGGACACAGCTCAATACATCATGGTAATCAGTCTCAATGGACTCTGTGTTCACTTCATGCCATCTCAATAAAACAACAGCATAAACATAGACTGGTCGACCCCAGTCATTCTCTCTTCTTCCTCAGAAGGTACAAAATCATTAGGTTCAAGTACAGCTTCTATCCTGCTGCAATAGGACTATTGAATATTTTTCTAGTACGTTAAGATGGACTCTTGATCTCACAGTCTGTCTCGTTGTGGCCTTATAACCTATTATCTACCTGCACTGTATTTTCTCTGTAATGGTAGTACTTTATTCTGCACTAGGTTATTATTTTACTTTGTAATACCTCAATACACTAATGCAATGAGTTGATCTATATAATTGTATTGCATGTAGGGTTTTTCATTGTACCTTTATATAAAGGATTTTGCCAATTTACCAACTAAATAAAGAGCCCCAGCCCACTTCTACTCTATGCCCAAAATCCACAAGAAGTATTGTACAGAGATAGACATTGTTTCTGCCAGTTCTAGCCCCACCAAACTACTTTCTTTCTCCCTTGATACCATTCTTTCTCCTTGGTCCATTCCCTTGCCCCTTATAACCATGACATTTCGGATGCGTCTTCAGTTCTAACCGTTTCTAAGTCACTCATCCTATCTGCTTCATCTTCCCCATTCCACATTCCCTATACATTCCAATCCCACATCTGGAGGGCCTGAAGGCTCTCTATTTCTTCTTAAAGAGAGGCCTAACTGGTTCTCTTCCATGCAGACACTCATGTGCCTAGCTCCAGTTCTCCTCACGTTAAATAATTTCTCCTTTCGACAGTGCTTCTTCCTATAGATGCTGCCTGGCCTGCTGTGTTCCACCAGCAGTTTGTGTGTGTTGTTCTCCTTTAACTTCACTCAGTTTATCGAGATCAAAGGTGGACTATGGGAAATTGGATAGATCCAAGTTACACTTGTCTTTATGCGTCTTTGTTTCAGTCCTGCTCAGCCCATTCCTCAATTCTCTCCCATGCATCAATGACTATATCGGGGCCTGCATTGGTCCATGCATTCTGCAGCCAGTGTCCAGCCTACTCTCATCTTCACATGATCCATCTCTGACTCTTCCTTTTTTTGATAACCCCATTTTCATCTCAATAGAAAGTTGAGCAATCAACCTTCACTACAAGCCCACCAATTTCCACAGCTTCCTGATTATACTTCCTCTTTCCCAGCTTCCTGTAAGGGCAATATTCCATTGTCTCTGTTCTGTTAACTCTGCTGCATTTGCTCCAACGATGAGATATTTTTCAGAGCTGTCTCTGAAATGTCATCCTTCAATTAACTCTGGTTCCTGCTCTATCAGAGTAGATAGAGCCCTTGACTATAATCTCTGCAAGATAGGTCACCTGGTTGAGTGGTACCACAAAAACAACACCCCTATTCAATCTCAGCAAAACTAAAGAGCTGATTATTGACTTCATGAAGTGATGGGAGTGCCGGCATATGCCAGTTTACTTTTGAGAGATCAGTAGTACAGAGAGTCATCAACTTTAAATTCCTGAGTGTTAACGTATTGGATGACCCATAGGCCCGGGCTCATAGGTGAAACCATAAGGAAAGCACGCAGAAGTCATTACTTTCTGAAAAGGTTAAATGTGGTCGGCTTGTCATTGAACCCTCTTACAAACCCCCTGAACAGGTTCAAAGCATAGAGAAAGGGATCAACTATTTCCATCATGGAGCTCCAATATGCAGATGACAACACCAACATAACTCACTCTGAGGAGAATCTGCAGTGCATAGTGGATGTTTTTGCCAGAGCATATACGCTTCTGGGACTTGATCTAAACATTAAGAAAATTCAAGTCCTACACCAACCTGCTCCAGATCAAGCTCCTAAACCGCCAACCACTCAAGTTGAGAACATACCTCTGGAGAACATTGATTATTTCCAGTATCTTGGCCGCCTTCAGCCAACATTGGCCTTGAAATAAATCACAGAATATTCTGTGCGAGTGGAGTTTTTTGCTAGGCTGGGAATGAGGTTTTGAAAATTGGGATGTCAGGACCAACAAAAACTTCTGGTCTATAAAGGTACAGTCCTCCCCCCTCCCCTTGATATATTGAGCAGAGTCATGGACAACCTACTGCAGACATATCAAGTTCCTTGAAAATTACCATCAAACATGCTTTTGAAAGGTTCTGGCAGTTAGCTGGAAGAACAGGTGTAATAAATCCAGCATCTTGGAGGAAGCTACTATTAATTCCATAGGCACAATCATGACTCAACACCAATATCAGCCATATGCTTGACTCCTGCATCCCTAAACATCCTGCATCCTGCATCCTGTTTAGCCAACTCAAGAATGCATAGCACACTCCTGGAGGGCAGAAAAAGCAGTTCAAGGACAATATCAAGATCCACCTGAGGAAGTGCCACATCAACCTGAATGGATAGAAGAAATTAGCATGGGGTAGGAAAAGCTGGAGAAGGACAGTTTACGAGGGGACTGCACATCTTGAGCAGTACCTCCACAGTGCCATTAAGACTAAGCAGCTTCAATGTGAGGAAATACTGGGAAAGTCCCAACCAGCTACAACCACCACCACTTCAATTACCTACACCTGCCAACATTACAATAGAATTTGTGGATCACAGATCAGCCTCTTCAGTCATCTCAAGACCTTCAAGTGACCAGATCAATCAGCAGGTGAAGAATCATACTCGACTATGAGTGATCACTGATGATGATGATTAAAAACCCCTATACAGTTGAAGTCAAAAGTTTGCATACACTTAGGCTAAAGTCATTAAAACTCACTGTTTAACCACTCCACAGATTTCATATTAGCAAACTTTTATGTTTTGGTAAGACATTGAGGACATCTACTTTGTGCATGACATAAGTAATTTTTCCAACAACTGTTTACAGACAGATTATTTCACTTTTAATTGACAATATCACAATTCCAATGGGTCAGAAGTTTACAAGCAAAATCAAAAGAAATCAACCAAGGCCTCAGAAAAAAAAATTGTGTATCTCCACAAGTCTGGTTCATCCTTGGGAGCAATTTCCAAATGCCTGAAGGCACCACATTCACCTGTACAAACAATAGTACACAAGTATAGACACCATGGGACTACGCAGCCGTCATACTGCTCAGGAAGGAGACGCATTCTGTCTCCTAGAGGTGAACGTACTTTGGCGCGATAAGTGCAAATCAATCCCAGAACAACAGCAAAGGACCTTGTGAAGATGCTGGTGGAAACAGGTAGACAAGTATCTATATCCACAGTAAAACGAGTCCTGTATCAACATAACCTGAAAGGCTGCTCAGCAAGGAAGAAGCCACTGCTCCAAAACCACCATAAAAAAGCCAGACTACAGTTTGTAAGTGCACATGGGGAGAAATGTCCTCTGGTCTGATAAAACAAAAATTCAACTGTTTGGCCATAATGACCATCGTTATGTTTGGAGGAAAAAGAGTGAGGCTTGCAAGCTGAAGAACACCACCCCAACAATGAAGCATGGGGATGGCACATCGTGTTGTCGGGGTGGATTGCTGCAGGAGGGACTGGTGCACTTCACAAAATCCATGTCATCATGAGGAAGGAAAATGATGTGGATATGTTGAAGCAACATCTCAAGACATCAGCCAAGAAGTTAAAACTCGGTCGCAATTGGGTCTTCAAATGGACAATGACCCCAAGCATACCTCCAAAATTGTGGAAAAATTGCTTCAGAACAACAAAGTCAAGGTTTTGTAATGGCCATCACAAAGCCCTGACCTCAATCCGATAAAAAATTTGTGGGCGGAACTGAAAATGCATGTGTAAGCAAGGGGGCCTACAAATCTGACTCAGTTACACCAGTTCTGTCTGGAGGAACGGAACAAATTTCCAGCAACTTATTGTGAGAAGCTTGTGGAAGGCTACCCAAAAAGTTTGACCCAAGATAAACAATTTAAAGGCAATGCTACCAAATACAAACAAAACGTATATAAGCTTCTGACCCACTGGGAATGTGATGAAAGAAATAAAAGCTGAAATAAATCATTCTCTCTACTATTATTCTGACATTTCACATTCTTAAAGTAAAATTGTGATCCTAACTGACCTAAGACAGGGAATGCTTTCTAGGATTAAATGTCAGGAATTGTGAAAAACTGAGTTTCAATGTATTTGTCTAAGGTGTATGTAAACTTCTGACTTCAATTGTGGATGTATTGCTGAAAGTTCTGACATTTCACATTCTTAAAATAAAATTGTGGTCCTAACTGACCGAAGACAGGAAATACTTTCTAGGATTAAATGTCAGGAATTGTGAAAAACTGAGTTTAAATGTATTTGGCTAAGGTGTATGTAAACTTCTGACTTCAACTGTGGATGTATTGCTGAAAGTATCCTAACTGTTTCATAAGTTTTAGTAGCAAGCTGAATATGCAGGAACATAAAAAGCTACAGAGAAAAGTGCACTCTGTCCAATTCATCACAGGGGACCCCTCTGAATGACACTGCCTCAAGAAGGAAATGTGCTTTGTCACAGATCACCACCATCTGGGCCATGCATCATCTCACAGCTACCATCAGACAGGAGGCAGTGAAGTTTAAAATCTCACACCTCCTGGTTCAAGAAAAGTGACTTCCCTTTAACCTTTAGGTTCTTGAACCAACTAATAAAACCTTAATCAGAATCAGAATCAGGTTTAATATCACCGGCATGTGACGTGAAATTTGTTAACTTAGTAGCAGCAGTTCAATGCAATACATAATATAGAAGAAAAAATAATAATAAATAAGTAAATATTATTCAGTATACTTTATACAGTTTACGTATATCAAATAGATTAAAAATCGTGCAAAAAGCAGAAATACTATATATTAAAAAATGTGAGGTAGTGTCCAAGGGTTCAATGTCCATTTAGGAATCAGATGGCAGAGGAGACGAAGCAGTTCCTGAATTGCTGAGTGTGTGCCTTCAGGCTTCTGTACCTCCTACCTGATGTTAACAGTGAGAAAAGGCCATGCCCTGGATGCTGGAGGTCCTTAATAATTGATGCTGCCTTTCTGAGACACTGCTCCTTGAAGATGTCCTGGGTATTTTGTAGGTTATTCCTCAAAATGGAGCTGACTAAATTTACAACCTCTGCAGCTTCTTTTGGTGCTGTGCAGTAGCTCCCCCATACCAGACAGTGATGCAGCCTGTCAGAATGCTTTCCACAGTACATCATAGAAGTTTTTGAGTGTACTTGTTGACATAACAAATCTCTTCAAACTCCTAACAAAATATTGCCACTGTCTTGCCTTCTTTATAACCACATCAATATGTTGTGACAAGGTTAGATCCTCAGAGAACTTGACACCCAGGAACTTGAAACTGATCACACTCTCCACTTCTGATCCCTCTATGAGGATTGGTATGTGTTCCTTTGTCTTACCCTTCCTGAAGTCCACAAACAGCTCTTTGGTCTTACTGACGCTGAGTGCCAGGTTGTTGCTGCGGCACCACTCCACAAGTTGGCATATCTCACTCCTGTACGCCCTCTCGTCACCACCTGAGATTCTACCAACAATGGTTGTATCATCAGCATACTACAGTTTAGCACACTATGGCCACTTTAATCACAATACATTAAAATGCTTTGGATTCTTTTTGTTATTTCTGTATTCCTTCTTGTAAAAATGTGTACAATTCATGATTAATTTATCTTTTACATGTAAATGCTGCTGATATACTGAGGTGTGTCTGTGATGCTGCCTCAAGTAAGATTTTTATTGCACCTGTACATACACATACTTATGCATATAATAATAAACTCAACTTTGTTCTATTTCCTCTATCTTACCCTAACTCCTCCTGGAGAAAAGAAGAATAGAATTACTCTTACCCTCATCTTCCACCACATTAGTCTTTGCATTCACTGTATCATACTTTTCAATTTCTGTGAGCTTAAACATGATTCTACCAATACACATATACCAATCTCACACATTTTAGCAATTTGAAATTATTGCTCCCTGATTCACTTTTTTTATTCCTATATACTATGTCCCATTGTATGACACTTTTCTACAAAACTGCAGGAGCAGCAACATCTTTCTGTTCAGTTCTTCCTTTCACATCATCTGGTGACCCAAACAGTCCTTCCAATTATGGTAATATTTCACTGGTACTTCTTCCAACCTATTCACAATGTGGCCTCCTCCAGGTTAGAGAAATCAAAATCAAATGGGATGACTTCTTTGCAGAACTTCTGCTCTGTATCTGTACAAATGTTCCTGATCAGCCTGCCATTTTTAATCCCTATCCCACTCTCACTCTGTCCCTTCTGTCAGAGGCTTTCTGCATCGCTACTGTCATGAGCCCTTATTAAGCTCTTGTGCTTTCTGTTTAATCTTGTCAAGGTAATTGTTACTGGCATGGGTTTTCTGCATTCTATGATTATTTAAAGTGGACTCCTGATTCGTTCTCATTGTGGGATCCACAATGATTTGTCTCATTGTGTCGCTTGGTCAAGTCACCGATGCTATGTTGGAATTCCTATGTATAACCTTTTGTTTCCATCTCTACATGGAAGTCAGCCGTTCTACCACATCTAGGTTCAGCAGTTGTCAGTGCTCACCATGACAGCTACAATGAGGCCCAATGCAAACTCAAGGAGCTACACATCATCTTTTCTCTGGACACATTACAGCCTAAATACTGAATTCTCCACTATAAGGCAATTAACCCTTTGTTTCTGTTTATTTCACAACTGATCATTTTATCAAAAATGTTTCTTTACTTTTTCTTACATTTGCATTTTCTTGCCTGTTATTTAATCATTTTATAAAATTTCATTTGTTCCACCAATTGCCCTCTGCAACCTTCTCTGCTACCAACTAACTTGTTTTCTCTCTTTCTCAGTTCTGGCGAAGAATCTCAGACCTAAATTATTAACCATTTCTCTTTTCATTGACATTGCCTGATCTGCTGACCTTTCCCAACAGTTTCTGCTTTTATTCAAAGAGCTAAGCATAACAATGGAGAAGTGTTAGTGAAACTGTGTAACGTATTGATTCTTCATGCTGGATAGGTTAGAATTAGCCCCCGGCCCATGCCCCACATTGCTCTCTGACTCCCATTCCAAATGCTGCAAGAGTTACTGGCTGTGCCAGTGCTATGCAGATGTTCTAAGAATATGGATTTCTTTTCCTATTTCCACTCACAATGGATATGAACAGCCTCCTCTGTCTGTGAATATTGGAATGAAGCCTTGTCTGCATTGCCAGGCAAATGTAAAAACATCCTGCTGCACTAGTCGGAAAAGAGCAGGTGGATTACTCTGCAGTGTTTTGAGCAATTTTTAATCTTCTGTCAACGTCATTGAAATTAATTATCTGTTCTTCGTGAATCACACTTGTTTGTGGGTGATTTCTGTATGCAAATGAGCTGATGTTGGTCCAATTCAAAAGGGCTGCAAAGAATCTGGAAATATTCTGGATGAGCTTCAGAAACAGTTGGAAGCATGTATACTTTCTGGGTAATTCTTAATGAGACTGCAATTACAAATGCGATGGATACTTGAGGTAATGGAATCCTGATGAAGGTTCTCAGCCCAAAATGTCGACAGTACTCTTTTCCATAAAAGCTGCCTAGTCTGCTGAATTCCATCAGCATTTTGTGTGTGTTGCAAGGTAATAGATATTTAGTTTTTCACATATATGAACAATTCTTTTTCATTCGTTCTCTAATTTTACGTGTTTTCTTTTGCTGACTAAGTAAGATCAAAATTGGCAATGGCAGAAGTAGTTGAATGGATTGTCTCTATCAATGAGTGAGGACTTGAGAAATAGCACATTAGTAAAGTTCAGCAGAGGGTGGGGAGAGACTAGATAAAGAAAAATATTTTTTCCCAAATTACCTTTATTAACGAAAAATGACAGTCACACAGATGTTTTATAAAGTGTCCTTTGCTTTGTTGTGTATATGATAAATGATAATTGCAGGCTGAGTTTTCAAATTATTCATTCAATTAGTTGACAAGAAATGTTGTGCTTATCCAAGCATTCAACACTGTGACATTATCCGCATCCTGCACAATAAAGAATGCAATTAATTGTAGTAAGTAAATACTCTAAGCCTTTGTATCCCTGGAGAGGTTCTATTTAGTCTGCCTTTGTCATCACCTTCTGACTTCACATAGCAGGAGAGAAAGACATTGTCACCTGATCATTAGTCATTGCTCCTGCTCAAAATTACCTGTGTTAAAGAGGTCAAAGTTTGGGGAGAAGAGGGAAGACACATTGAAGCCAGAGACAATTAAACTAAATCCATTCCCCCGCTCTATCCCCAAAGAGTGCAAAATGTTTGCAGGCTTTTCCCAGTATTATCTGTTTACTGTTAAATAATTTTCTTTCAGCTCCTTATCATGGTTGATTTGGGATGCTCGAGTTGAATCTGCCCGCCACCTCTCAATCCACGCACACCAGACACTAAGGATCATGCACCTGTGCTGAGCTCATCAATTTAAACAACTTTGCCTCCAATTTCTACCCTACATTAAATGGTCCATTTCTGACACCTCTCTCCCTTTTCTCAATCTCTCTGTCTCCATCTCTGGAGACAGGCTATCTATTATAAACCTACTGACTCTCACAACTATCTTGACTATATCACTTCCCATTCTGTCACTTGTAAAAATGCCTGTCATGAAATTTGTTGTTTTGTGATAGCAGTACATCGCAATACATACTATTAATAAAAAACAATACTTTGCAATAAATATATCATAAAAAATAAATTAATAAGTAGTGCGTAAAGAGAGGAAAACAAAATATCGAGGTAGTGTTTATCAGTTCATTCTCCATTCAGAAATCTGATATTGGTGGGGAAGAAGCTGTTCCTGAATCATTGAATGTGTGTCTTCATGCTCCTGTACCTCTTCCTTGATTGTAGCAATGAGAACAGGGCATATTGTGGGTGATAGGGGTCCTTAATGATGGCTGTTACTTTCTTGAAGCATCACTTTTTGAAGATGTCCTTGATGCTGTGGAGGGTAGTGCCCAACATGGAGCTGGCTGAGTTTACAATCTTCTGCTGTTTTTTCCAGTCCTGTGCAATGGCTCTTCCATCTGAGATGGTGATGCAAACAGTCAGAATGCTCTCCATGGTACATCTCTAGAAATTAGTGTATTTGGTGACATACAAATTCTCAAACTCCTAATGAAATATAATGCTGTATTCTTTGTAATTGCATTATTACATTGTGGTCAAGATAGATCCTCAGAGATGCTGACACTCAGGAACTTGAATCTGCTCACCCTTTCCACTTTTGAACCCTTGATGAGAACTGGTATATGTTTCCTCGACTTCCCCTTCCTGAAGTCCACTATCAATTTCTTAGTCTTACTAATATTGAGTGCAAGGTTGTTGATGTGACACCACTCAATCAGCTGATCTGTCTCATTCCTGTTCATCACCATCTGAAATTCTACCAACAACAGAGTCATCAGCAAAATTTTAGATGCTATTTGAGTTGTGCATAGCCACACAGTTGTGGATATAGAGAGAGTAGAGCAGTGGGCTGAGAATGCATCCTTGCAGAGCGCCAGTGTTGGTTGTCACTAAGGAGGAGATTGTAGCGGTGTGCTACATGCAGCGCTAAAATTACGACACGGAGTCGGTAACTGCAGTCGAAGGAAAAAACTTTATTCGAAATCCTCAGCCTCACTTTTAAGCCTCCCTCAACCTGCCCCCCGTGGCGCAGAGGCTCCAAAGCTCTGTGCTCGCAAACCCCCGTAGGCTATCTAATTGTGAGCCGGTTTGGATGTGCCAGGAAATGGGTCGCCACATAGCACCCCCCCACAACCGGCGATACACCCCCCAATGTCCACAGTCTGGGCCGGAACCTGCTTGGGAGGTCGGCCTCTGCGCCGAGGTGCCGGAAACTCGGCCGGTTGCGCCAGGTTCACATGGGCCGGTTTGAGGCAGTCCACAGTGAAAACCTCCTCTTTCCCCCCAACATCCAGCACGAACATGGTCCCGTTGTTCCGGAGCACCATAAACGGCCCCTCGTATGGCCGCTGCAGCAGTGGCCGATGCCCGCTCCTTCGTACAAACACAAACTTACAGTTCTGCAGGTCTTTGGGTACGCAGGTCGGGTTCCGCCCGTGCTGTGAAGTGGGTATGGGGGCCAGGTTACCGAGCTTCTAGCGTAGTCTGCCCAGGACTGCTGCGGGATCTTCCTCTTGCCCCCGTGGGGCTGGTAACTGGGCTGCACCCAGGGAGAACGTCTGAAAGGTCTCGGCGTGTACCCGTCTCTTCCTGGGCAGGTCGACCAGTAGGCTGTGAGCCCGCAAAAAATCCGCACCCAGAAGCGGTTGGGCTACGGCGGCCAATGTAAAGTCCCACGTGAACTGGCTGGAGCCGAACTGTAGCTGCACCTGACGGGTGCCATAGGTCCTTACTGTGCTGCCGTTCACGGCCCTCGGGGGGGCCCCGGTGCCCTGCTGCGGGTGTCGTAACTCGTCGGAGGTAAAACGCTGATCTCGGCACCAGTGTCGACCAAAAACCGGCGTCCCGACCTTCTGTCCCACACATACAGGAGGCTATCCCGATGGCCAGCCGCCGTAGCCATCAGCGGCGGCTGGCCCTGGCGTTTCCCTGGAATTTGCAGGGCGGGCGACAACGGCGGGCTTCTGCGCCCCACCGCTGGTGGTAGAAGCACCAGTATTCATTGGGCTGGGGGTTGGCGGGCTCTGCGGCCGGGCCTGGACTGGTTTGCTGCCGGGATCGTGGCTGGGAGATCTGTGCGATGGACGCCCTGCTCACCTTTTTGGCGTTCAACAGCAAGTCCGCCCGGGCTGCCACCTTCCGGGGGTCACTGAAATCCGCGTCGGACAGCAGCAGGCGTATGTCCTCGGGCAGCTGCTCCAGGAATGCCTGCTCAAACATAAGGTAGGGTGTGTGTCCGTCGGCCAGAGACAACATCTCATTCATTAAAGCCGAAGGAGGTCTGTTGCCTAAGCCATCCAGGTGCAGTAAATGGGCAGCCCGCTCGCGCCGTGAGAGTCCGAAAGTCCTGAGGAGCAGGGCTTTGAATTCTGTGTACTTGCCATCTGCCGGGGGCGACTGTATGAACTCCGCGACCTAGGCCGCTGTGTCCTGGTCGAGGGAGCTCACCACGTAGTAGTAGCGGGTGTCTTCTGAGGTGATCTGGCAAATGTGGAATTGGGCTTCGGCTTGCTGGAACCAGAGGTTCGGTCGCTGAGTCCAGAAACCCGGCAGTTTCAACGAAACTGCATGAACAGAGGCGGCGTCAGTCATTTCTGGTCCAAAAATCGTTTGGACCGTCGGGGTCACCAATTGTAGCGGTGTGCTACATGCAGCGCTAAAATTATGACACGGAGTCGGTAACTGCAGTCGAAAGAAAAAACTTTATTCGAAATCCTCAGCCTCACTTTTAAGCCTCCCTCAACCTGCCCCCCCCCCGTGGCGCAGAGGCTCCAAAGCTCTGTGCTCGCAAACCACCGTAGGCTATCTAATTGTGAGTCGGTTCGGATGTGCCAGGAAATGGGTCGCCACAAGATGTTAATTCTGATGCACTCAGACTATGATCTCCCAGTAAGCAAATCAAGGATCCAGTTGCAAAGAGAGGTAGAGGCCCAGCTTGTTTAATAGAACTGAAGGCATGATTGTTTTGATTGCTCAGCTGTAGTCACTAACAAGATGACTTAGGTATTACTATTGTCCAGGTGTTCCTAGTGGAGAGCCAGTGAGATTAGACTAATTGTAGCAATTGGCAGTTAGCAATGGGTCCAGGTTCTTGCTTAGGCAGGTGTTGATACTAACCATGACCATCCTTTGAAGGCACTTCATCACAGTAAATGTGAGTGCCATTGGGTGATAGTCATTGCGGTAGGTCACCCTGCTCTTCTTGGGCACTGGTATGATTGTTGCCCTTTGGAAGAAGGTGGGAACATCCGACTGCAGCAGTGAAAGATTGAAGATCACTATTAATGCTGGTTTCACCCACATCTTCTCCATTTCCCGCACTTCACCTTATAGTCCCACCAACACAACAGGGATAGATTGCCCTTGTCCTTACCTACAACCCCATAAGACCCCATATCCAGCAAATCATTCTCTATAACTTCTGTCATCTCCAGTGTTATCCTACAACTAAGCACATATTTCCCTCCATCCTTCCCTTGGGATTGCTCTCTAGAGGGCTCTCTTGCTCAAGTGTAGTCTCCACTGGTCATCCTCCTCGCACTTACCCCTGAGCATGATAAGTGCTACATCTGCCCGTACACCCCCTCCCTCACTATCACTCCTTTGTCAGCCATGGCTGCCTCATTCTCCTTTTAGAATAGATCTTTTTTCCTTATAACGTATCTATCCTGCAGCTCCTGAAATGTTCTCAGAAATGACCGACAATGCTGGTCTGCAATCACCCTTGTTAGTGTCCCATTCCAATCAGCTTTGGACTGCTCCTCTCTCTGCCTCTGGAGTTACCTTTACTCAGCTGTAATACTAATAATTACAATTTTACCTTCACTGTTTCAAACTTATAGGGAATTCCATCATATTATGATCACTGCTTCCCAAGGGTTCCCTTACATCAAGCTCCCTATTTAAATCTGGTTTATTACACTGCACTCAATCCAGAATTGTCTTTCCCTTATGGGCTATTACAAATAACAAACCATCTCTAGGTAGTCTATAAATTCCTTTGCTTGGGATCTAGCACCAACCTGATCTTCCCAATCTATCTACATATTGAAATCCGTTATGACCATCATTACATTGCTAGTTTTACATGCCTTTTCTATCTCCCGTAGTAAGTTATACCCCCATATTCTGGCTACTGTTCAGAGGCCTGCCTACGTAACTCCCATCTGGGTCTTTTTATCCCTGCAGTTTTTTTTAACTTTACCCACAAGGATTCTACATCTTCTGATCCTAAGTCACTTCTTTGTGAGGATTTGATTTCATTGTTTATCAACATAACTACCCCAGTATCTCAGCTCACCTGCCTGTCCTTTTGAACTGATGTATATGCTTGGATGTTAAGCTCCCAGTTGTGATCTTGTTGCCAATCTGAATTGACTGGTGTTGCAAGTGAGGAAATCAAGGATCCAATTGCATAAGGAGGTATTGAGGCCAAGGTCTTGGAGTTTATTGAATATTTTTGAGGGGATGATGACATCAGCTGTAGTCGATAAAGTGCATCCTGAAATATGCACCTTTGCTGTCCAGATGTTCCAGGGTTGAGTGAAGTGTCAATGAGACACATCTGCTGTGAACATACTGCTCCAAAAGGCAAAATGGAGCAGATCTAGATCAGTTTCTCAGGCAGAAATTGATATGTTTGATCACCAACCTCTCAGAACTCTTCATCACTGTAGATGTAAGGGCTACTGGATGATAATCATTGAAGTAGGTCATCACCTTCTTCTTGGGTGCTGGTATAATGGAAACCTGCTTGAAGTAAATGGGTACCTCAGACTGCCAAAGCAAGAAGTTAAAGATCTCGGTGAATGCTCCAGTCAGTTGATAAGCTCAGGTCTTTAGTACTTGACCAGGTACCCTGTCTGGGTCAGATGTTTTGTTTGGGTTCAGCCTCCTGAAGACTGCTTGTACATTGGCCTCTGATGGTGTCTTTGGAAATGGAATGATAAATGAAGTCCCAGCTGCTTGCTGATGTTTTTATATTTATTTTATTTTGAAACACAGTATGGACTCAGCCCTTTTAGCACCCTAGTACTATATTGAAGAAAATGGTAATTATCCCTAGTGGACCAGACAATATTTTCCCCGAATCAAGGCAGCTAAATCAGATCATTTGGTCATTAACATAAAGCATATTGGAAAGTCTTGATGTCGTAAAATGATTACATTGATACATACCTCTTTTTATAAAATGAAGAGATCCTGAATCGTAGAAAATTCACAACACCGAGGAATTGACAAAAAAATCTTTGTATCAGTGCCAGTTGTGTAAGAGTTACTGACCTAATTCCTCTTCTTAGCACTGGTCTAATGTCCTCAGGTCACAGTTCCTCAAAGTACACATCTGAGTAAATTTATGTGTGGTGAAGCTTTTTGCCTTTTCAAGCCTTTCAGGCAGTGGTTCCGTACTCTCAATTTTCCATTATAGTCCCACTAAAATTTCATAAATTACATAAAATCTATGACCATTATGTTTTATCCTCTCTTCTGAGGAAAACAGAAATTTTAAATTTAATCTGTTTAGCCTCCTCCTAATTTTATACACCTTAATTAAAGTCCTTTCAAACTCCTAAATTCCAATACCATTGACAATGTTAGATCAGTAAATTTGTCCATGGCTTTGTCTCTTTCGAAGAGTTGTAATATAAACTACCAAGCAGAGTACCTTTACAAGAAAGCAGTATGTGTTCCACTTTATGAATAAATTATCTTTGAACATTGAGTTATCTATTTGACAAAAATGTCACATTACAAATTATATCTTTGTGCTAATCAATTTGATCCTGAAGACTCCTTACTTTAATATGATATGGTGATTAAATTATTGAACTATATTCAATTCTATGACTTCTCTGCCTCTATAGATGCACAATGCACAGTATCCTGACAGGTTGCATCACGGCCTGCTATGGAACACCAATGCCCAAGAATGTGAACATTTTTAAAAAGTGATGGATATAGCCAAGTCTGTCACAGAAAATGCCTTTCCCGCCATTAAGCACATCTACAAGGAATGCAGCCACAAGAAAACAACATTCATTTACAAAGTTCCCCACCATCCAGGCCATGGTCTCTTTTCGCTGCTGACATTTGGAAGGAGGTACAGGAGCCTTGGTTCACACACTACCAGGTTCAGGAACAGTTATTACCCTGCATCCATCAGTCTCCTAATCCAGTGCGTATAACTTCAAGCACAACACTGAACTGATTCCACTGTCTATGAACTCACTTTTAAGGACCTTACAACTCATATTCTCAGTATTTTGTTTCTCAGCTCGAGCTGGTAAAACCTGATGCACAAGCATAGTCAAGGACCCTCATATCTCAAATGCTAGGAACTTTTCTAGTGGTGTTTGGTATTGTGGCTTTCTGGAGATTTTACATAAATATTGCTGTGTAGGACTAATTGTTATTGTGTAATGACTATGGAGTGATAGCAGTTGTAGATGTTACTATTGGGACAATATATACCCTGTTCATGTTACATAGTCTTTCAGTTTCCTCTTTTAATTCAGTATATTTCTGGCGTATATCACTGATTGATTTCTTTGGGTTATGCACTTGGAATGGTTATACCTATTAAGTAAGTTGTTTTTGCTTGTAAAATAATGCAATATTATATACAGATGATTATTATGGATTGTCCTATCTGTGACAGTAGATCATGGATCGGCTGTAGTATAATTTGTAGGACACTGATTCCAAAACTGGATCAGGCTTGCAGTTATAGTAAGGTGTGGTTTCTTTTATGAGTTTGTATTTTAAGGCAAGATTTTGGTGAGTCATGTTGCCACTTGATTATGCCTGCGTAAGTAATCAGATTAAGTTAAATTGCTGCAGGATTCTGTAATGTGTTGGATTAGCTCCCAGTTTCTACTAGGTATTTTCTGCATTTATTGTCTTGAATTTGTTGGTGTTTTATAATATATTTTTGATTTTTTTTTTCTGTCTTAACCACCTGGTCCATTATTGCCACAGGAAACTCCTCTGTTTCTGGGAAGAGGTCTCCAAACCTGAGCCAGGCGTTTAACACTTCCTTGTTGACATCTAGTCTGTTCATATTATGGGGATGCCTTGCATAGAAGGTTATGCTGCTCCATTGGTTAAGTTTTTATTCTATCCCGATAATCTCTTCATTTTTCTGGGTTGTGCTTTAATTTAAATTTACCCCTTATCAGAGCTGTACTTATCAGAATTGCATATACTCAACTGGAAAGCTGAAACCTGTTTTCACTGAGCAAAACATATCCTCAATGTTTTATCTGATTGTTCTGTAATTTTTTGATGACTGTTATTCCTCTTCTTTCTCCTGTCCTAGGAAGTATTAATCTAAGTGTGCTTGAATTTACCTAGTGTTCTCTAAAATTTGTCATTTCAGTTCTTATTTTTCTTTCTAAATTTTCCAGATCAGTTTCAGACCAAGATACTATGCCAAAAACATGTTAATATGGGTATAGCAGAAGTATTTATTGCCTTTGTTATAGTTTTATTATTGAGCTCTCTTTGGTAGATTCTCTTAAGTCCTGCATTCTGTCAATTTCTTTTCCATTATGATCTATCTTCTTTACTTGTTGATATCCCAGGTACTTCAATGTTTCATATTCATTGATTGGTTGTATTGCATCCTGCTGCTCTGTTTTATGTTCTCCTAGCTCTATTGCATCTTTCTTTATGTTTAATGTTCTGCACTAATCTAGTCCAAAGTTCATGTTTCTATCTTTAGAAAATAGTTCTAAAATTTGAAATAATTGCTTTAGATTTACTGATGAAGAAACATATGATTTCAAGCTTAGAGAGTCACTCTGAAAAATACTTTGCTTTTATTACGGTTTATTTGTTGTATTTTTAGTTTATCCTCTTCTGCACCTTGGTTGTTTGTCAGTATTTATTTATGTATAGTTTTTCATGATTCTATTGTATTTCTTTGTTCTATTGTGAATGTCCACAACAACGTGAATCTCAGCGTAGTATATCATGACATATATGTTCTGCGATAATAAATTTACTTTGAACTTTGAAAAATTCCCACCATGCAGCTAGGGTACTAAAATATTATTCATAAAATTAATGGCTATGTATGGGATCATTTTTTATAAACTCATTGGGTTTTCTGATGTAGTTCAGTAGGAAAATTTGTCACTCGTAAATGCTCTGCCCCATGTTTGCCTCAAATACGATCAATGTCATAGTTTCTCAGTTGCCCCACAGTTCTAGAAGCAAGTGCAGATAAAAAATAAATACTATTTATGTCTATATAATGCACGTTTTTTCAGTATTTACTTCTGAATTTTCTTGTGGAAATTTAGCAACTGGAGTTTTCACCATTGTCTTTCCCATCTAAAAATTATTGCATTATGATTGTAATGTTTACATTAATATACCTGCCTTTCAGACTTACAGATAGGATCATCTTTCTTTTTAGCATTGCCTATCATGGAGACTGATACAATAAATTTATGTTTCATGTAAATCTTTTTTGATCAAACAATATAGCTTCTAGAAACTGATGATGGCTTTTACAAACTGGTAAATTTGATTTGACATTTACGGTAGTTGAAAAATTGAATGAGATCTGCAGAAAGTGTTTCTTCCCGGGCCTGCAGTCTCAGATAATGTTCTTTTGCTACTTGTTTTGTGGCAGACTGTTTTGGAATAAGGTGACCATTTGTATCTTGAAATGATTTCAAGATCCTCTAATAATTTTTGAAGATCATTTGATGGCTATCAGGAGCTCAATGAATATCAATAGATCATTGAAACGTCCCCTCAATTTCCCTCACTTTCCCTCACTTCAGCTGGAAACATTTTCTTGAACCTTGCTTCTCCATTTTTGGCTTTGGAAGATTATCGGAAAGAAGAGATGAACTTCACTCAGCGGTATAATTTACACTTCAAGTATAGCATCAATGGTAAAAGCAGACCTGACCTGACTTAGAAATAAGTTGATGTGATTGTCGAAAATAGCTGCAATTGATAAGAAAATACTTCATTCGATTTTTTATCACAGTATTGCAAGGTCAAACTACCTACTGCTGAAATCCATATTTGGCTTCATTTTATTTTTGTAGCAGACTGGCTGAATGATATTATCACCCATTGGTAATGAAGTGTTATTTTGCAAAATATTTAGGAATCACCAAAGATATTTTGGAGATTCACTGGAGCTTAAACCTAGGAAAATAAATGCTCTGCTACCTAATCTATGAACTTCTCAATTTCAAGTAAGTGCTCCAACCTTGCATGCATCTTGGCAATGACAGAAGCTGGAACTTGCACATTACGATTGTAAGCAATGTTAATGTGTAAATTGATCACCGAAGAAAATATAATGGGTGTCAATATTTATGTGGAGGAATAAAATGGGATTAGTATACAATTAGTACAGGTAATTCTTCATGGTCATTGTTTGACTTTAAAGCTCCATGACATATCCAAGACCAGAAGACTTTCAGAAAAACTAAAATGAGTTCTTGACAAACAAGGAGCACAAATTTGACCCAAATAAATTGCTACAGCAGAAAAGATTTTCTAATATTAAGTGAGTATATGAGCAGCCTGTCTGATTATCTGGGCAGAATATTTCATACAATATTCAGAATCAGAATTATTTATCACACATATAATGAAACATATAGTGAAATGTGTCAGTTACATTAACAGCCAACACATCTAAGGATGTGCATTGGGCAGCCTGTAAGTGTTACCACACGTTTCAACACTAACAGAGCATGCCCACAATGCTTGGCGGAATACATAAAACACAACAATTACGCAACAACAGCAAAGCAAGCCCCTTTCCACCATTCCACCCACCCAGACATGGACAGATCTCCAACTCCAGGACAGGCCTCTAGTCTCCAGTCTCCATACTCTATTGTAAGGGCACCAAATGTTATGGAGAAAAGGCGGGCAAAATGTGCTTATAAATCAGCCCTGATGGAATGGGAGAGCAGACCCAATGAGATGAATTGCCTAATTCAGCTCCTACAGTCCATTCTCCAGGCTTTGGCCAAATGAATTTGACTTAGCGAATGTAGTGTATATGGATTTTGGTAAGACATTTGATAAGGTTTACCATGCAAGGCTCCTTCAGAAAGTAAGGAGGCATGGAATCCAAGGAGACCTTGCTTTGTGGATCCAGAATTAGCTTGCCCACTGAAGACAAAGAGTGGTTCGTATTTTGCATGGAGGTCGGTGACTAGTAGTTTTCTGCAGGGATCTGTTCTGTAACCCCTTCTCTTTATGATTTCTATAAATGTCCTGGTTGAAGAAGTAGAAGGGTAGGTTAGTAGGTTTGCTGATGACACAAAGGTTGGGACTGTTATGGATGGTCTGGAGGTTTGTCAGAAGTTATTGCAGGACATCAATAGGATGCGGAACTGGGCTGAGAAGTGGCAGAAGGACTTCAACCCAGATAAGTGTGAAGTGGTTCATTTTGGTAGGTCAAATATGATGGCAGAATATAGTATTAATGGTCAGACCCTTGGCAGTGTGGAGGATCAGAGGGATCTTGGGGTCCGAGTCCATAGGACACTCAAAGCTCCTGCGCAGGTTGAGGGTATTGTTGAGAAGGTGTATACTGTGTTGTCATTCATAAAAATTGGGATTGAGTTCAAGAGCCATGAGGTAGTGTTACAACAATATAAGACCTTGGTCAGACCCCACTTGGATTACTGTGTTTAGTTCTGGTAACCTCACTACAGGAAGCATGTGGATACTATAGAGAGAGTGCAGAGGAGATTTACAAGGACATCACCTGGATTGCAGGATGTACCTTATGAGAATAAGCTGAGTGAACGTGGCCTTTTCTCCATGGAGTGACAGAGGATGAGAGGTGACCTAATAGAGATGTATAAGATGATGAGGTGCATTGATTGTGTAGATAGCCAGAGACTTTTTCCCAGGGCTGGAATAGCTAATACCAGGGGGCATATTTTTAAGATGGGAATAGTTACCAAGGGGATGTTTTTCACACAGAGAGTGGTGGGTGTGTGGAAGCAGATACACTAGGGTCTTTAAGAGCCTCTTAGATAGGGGCATGGAGCATAGAAAAATAGAGGGCTATGCGCTAAGGAAATTCTAGGCCAACTCTAGAGTAGGCTATATGGTTGGTACAACATTGTGGGCCGAAGGGTTTGTATTGAGCTGTAAATTTCTATGTTCTATGATCTGGATTTCCAATCTACCTTCAGGATTCAGTATCGATTCCTGGGTCAACTGGTGATGGACACTGAATGCTAGGCTTGCTGACTGACTCTCCCTCATCTTCCTCATGCCTCCTGTGCACATGGACATCTAGTTCAGGGAGCCACCTGGAAAATGAGCATGTGGAACATTGAGATTTTGAAATAGATATCATTAATTGGGTAAGGAGTAATGTCATCTGTTTCACTAGACAAGTGTAGGTAGGAAATATGAGGCAAACACGGGATCTATGTTTATTAAAACATGATGTTCACATTGTGTTTAGGTCAAATATGTATTCAATGGAAAGTCAGCAAGTTCTCAGTTACACGTTAGAGTCTTAATACTACAAAACTTCTGTTAATTTTTTCCTTGATTATTATGGGTCATAGAAAAGCAGACTATATGATCAAATGTTATTTGTTTCTTCAATAATTTTTTTGTATTTGGGCAATTGATTCAATGCAGTGGAGAAAAGAAATGGGCAGCCCCTTCAGTTGTATCCCTGCACAAAGTTTTGGACTCTTGTTGAAAATTGAAAAAGAACAGAGGTTCTACTATGGCTTTTGCAAGATCATCAATAACCGTAATAAGAGAATCTCAGAATAAAGATGAAGGAAAAAGGTTGGGAAGAGTGACAGGCCTTTCTTTTTCAATATAATGTGTCTCTTTTGAATTTGCTTTATCACTACCTAAGCAATAACCTGTTCTGGCTGAAATCTATGTCTTATGAAGCTTACCTCTACATCAGTTGTCTTTTCAATTATTCCCAATAACACTAATAAAATCTTCATGGAAAGTTTTAAAATTAATCAGATTTTCACATCAGCACAGTTTGTGCAAATCAAGGCCTGTAATAACAACATTTCAGCATTGATGGAGAAAGTACACACTTTACAACTATTGTGAATTTGTTAGTAGGTTACTTCCACTGTCTTTAGAAAATGGCTAAAATCTCAAAGGCATTGTGATTTGACTGGGTGAATGGTGATGGCAGAAGTACACAAGGCTTCAATATGTCTACTGCTCATTGTTAATCGAAGTATATGTGACCTTGATGTACTTCATTGCCTGGCTTGTGTAGACAGGTTCATTATTGTTATTTCTTTAGAGCGGGGGTCGGCAACCCGCGGCTCCGGAGCCACATGTGGCTCTTTTACGTCTGTGCTGTGGCTCCCTGTTGCTTTGGGAAATAATTGGTTGTGGCGACCCTTTTCCTGGCACATCCAAACCGACTCACAATTAGATAGCCTACGGGGGTTTGCGAGCACAGAGCTTTGGAGCCTCTGCGCCATGGGGGGCAGGTTGAGGGAGGCTTAAAAGTGAGGCTGAAGATTTCGAATAAAGTTTTATCCTTCGAGTGCTGTTACCGACTCCGTGTCGTAATTTTAGCGCTGCGTTTAGCACACCGCTACATGGTCAGTATTTAATTAAAATGTATTTTATGTTAGTTTGTTAGTTTTTGAAATGTAATTCTAAATTTGAAGATTATGGTGATCTTGTACAATCTAAATAAGACGTTGTGGCGACCCATTTCCTGACACATCCGAACCGGCTCACAATTAGCCAGCGTTCAGGCTAAGGGAGATAGCCTACGGGGGTTTGTGAGTACGTGTCTTTTGCAGCATCCGGGCCCATGGGGGGCGGGTTGAGGGAGGCTTAAAAGCAAGGCTGTTTAGTTCGAATAAAGCTATCTTTGACTGCAGTTTACTGACTGCATGTAGCACACCGCTACAACGTGTTTTTATCGCTGGCTGTCCAGAGGGGAGGTGCTGAAACGGTTTGTCGCGTGTCTGGAAGAAGTGAAAACTTTCCTGGGCAGCAAAGGGCTCAACTTTCCTGAGCTGGAACAGCCAGAGTGGCTGGAAAAGCTACACTTCATGGTAGACATGACAGCGCACCTGAACACGCTGAACACAGCTCTTCAGGGGTAAGGACGTACAGCCCTGCACATGTTGGAGGATGTTTTGGCATTTGAGCGCAAGTTGACAGTGCTTGCCAGAGATTTACAGAAAGGCACATTGTCTCACTTCCCCAATTTGAGAGAGTTCAAACAAGGTCACGACATGATAAATTCGGAGTATTTACATTCTGCAATCATCGCAATGCAAACATCGTTTGGGAAACGCTTCTGTGAGTTCAGAGAGGAAAAAAACACATTATTCTTCCCGGTCACTCCCCTAAGCATCGATCCATCCCTACTGAATACGACTGCATTGTCAGGTTTGAGTCAACCTGACCAAGTATGATAAATATTTTAATTGCCTATTATTTTACATATATTCATATGTTTTCATTGTTCAGTGAAATAGTCCTTTTATTTTTCAGGTTGACAGCTGGCTGACGTTATTTTTGGTTTGCTGCTGGTGGCAAATTTAAGTTTGGCGTTTTTCATAAATACAAGAAGGACTCAAATAGACGTTGAGTATTTTACTTAAAAGTAACCTTCAACCCAACGTCTTTTTTTCGGAGTTCAAAATGTTTTTGTTGCATGCAGAAATGTAATTTCGTTTTCTCTGCAGGAGTTCATCAATTTCATAAATGCAACACATTATAGTTTGTTTATACATAGCATAAAGGCAAAACAAAACGTTATATGCAGTGTTATTTCATTTTAAATGTCAAACGGGTTTTGCGGCTCCCAGTGTTTTCTTTTCTGTGGGAAACTGGTCCAAGTGGCTCTTTCAGTGGTAAAGGTTGCTGACCCCTGCTTTAGAGCAACAACATGAATTTACTAACAACACTTGATGCCATAACAGTTTCATGCTGAACCTGAGTTGAATATTTTCCAAGAAATATTGAATAGTTTCTCTTTATGTTTATAAGGACCTTGTAATTCTTTTACTGCTTGCTCAGCTCTCAGTGTAGTATGGACTTATATTGTATTGCATCCTTCTGTAATATTCGAGTTGTCACCTGGCATTTGAGCAGTTATTGTTGCTTTGGGACTTCACTAGGCATTATTATCTTCAGAGCAGTACTTGTGAGTTGAGAATCATGTTTCTGCAGTGTTACATTGTAGTCATGTATGTCTTAGTGAAGGGCTTCCATAGAGCTACAGAGAATGAATATTCAGTACAAAACTACAACCGTTTTTAGTATTTAGTATTGTATTTAGTCAATTAGTGACTGCTTCTGATTTTATGCCACAACACCTCCATTTATTGTTCTTCATCAATATAACCTACTATTTCCTTCTCCCTTATACTTATGAAGCTATCAGTTAAATGTCTCTGAACAATGCATCTCAAATGAGCAGCATCCACACTCCAAACATAGTTTTTCCTGAATGCACTTTGTGTCACTTGTTCTGTATAACACTGGACACTACTAGAATGCTTGAGCCACCCATAACATTTGACAAAACTATATCTTCATTTACAGCCATTTGGAAATTGAGTAGTGAACCATTGTGTAGCTCTTGCTTCTTCTAAAGAGAAAGTTTTTGTCCTAATTAGAGGGCATGTTGACTCACAGCAACCCTATGTATAGTGCAGATGTCCATAGGGTTTTCATGGCAAGATACAGAAATACATTGCCAGGCCCTTCTTCCATGCAGAAACTGCTGCTGTTCACGTTGGGACCCGGCCAGATTCAAATTCAGGACCATCTGCCTCAAAGTCCAGTGCTGATATCACTACACCACCAGTCAGCCCAAGGGAGCATAAGGAGCAAAGAGCATGGTAGAAGCAAATACAGTAAAATGTTCAAGAGTCATTTAGATAGATACATGCATATACAGATAATGCAGTGATACGGATCATCAGACCAAGTGAGCAGATAGATTGGTTAGGATTGCATCATTACTGGTGAAGACGTGGTCAGCCAAAGAGCCTTTACCTGTGCTGTACTGGTTTGTGTTCCATGTTCTTGAGTCCAGGGTCAAACAGTACTGAATTAGTCGTAAACCTGGTAAAACCTTTCAAGTGAATGCAAAGTTATCAGGTGAATTTAGTGCCACAAAAGGTCGAAGGAGTTTTGGAGATAGTGGGGACTGGCACGATGCTGAGAGTCAACAGTTGATGATAGTTGATGGCAGGGCCTAAAATCCCAATTTATGGGAACAGGTGAACAGATGCTTTGACAGATTTCAGTGTCAGAGAGAAGGAGGCCAGAGGCTGGCTAGGGTGATCATCTTTGGTGATCAAAGTATGTTGGTAGTTTAGGATGGGTGATCAGTGGATTGAGATGTTCAGGTAATAGTCATGAGCTTAGAGAGTTGATAAATAATTGAAGGAAACCTTTAAGCATTTCATTCTCAGAGACTGGCTATTCAGAATAAGCTTTCACTGTAAAACATGTAGCATTTTGTGTTGGCTTGTGAATGGAAAATGACGTGCACCTTGGATCAAGGAGACTAAAATGCATTAAGGGGAAATATCTGTACATCAATAGAGATGGTGCTTTATTTGCAAGGCAGAACACTTAACCCTTACATCTATTTGGTCTTCAGGCTCCTGCTGCACATTGACATTGCACCCATAAATGTCACTGTTAATTTGTAGCAGGACAGAGACAGCTCAAGATTCTTCTGTCCAATCGGATTGCAGTGTATCTATTTGCATAACTGTATTTCCATACATTTGGGTTTAACACTACTCCACGTGACTTTTTGAAACAAAACCATGTTTTCATTTTATTCATCTTTTAAAACTATGTTATTACTTCAGAAGTGAGATATACTTATGTTATCAATACACACATTTCACACAATTACAAAAGGCATTCTCTATTAAATGAACTGCTACTACCACAAATTTCCTGTAGAAACTATTCTTTTGTATTTCCCTGATCTCACTGTAAATATTGATTTGTACATCGGGAATTTTCTTTGGATGTGTAAGCAAGAATTTGTTTTTCCCCTGTTGTGTTTTTGCCCTTGAGTAAGAAGGCATAGCAGTGCCTTCACTTCATAAGGAGGCTGAGACAAGTGATCGTGTCCCCCTCCCTCCAATTGAATTTTACAGGAACACCACTGAGAGAGTCCCATCAAACTGCATTTTAATCTGGTATAGGAGCAGCCATGCATCAGACTGGAAGTCCCTACAAAAGCTGAGAGGATCACAAGGATCTCCCTACCATCCATCGGAGACATTTATTGGGAGCACTGTGTATGCTGAGCCCTTAGTTTTATCAAAGATCCCACCCATCCATCCATCAACATCTTCAACTTTCTATCATCAGGCAAGATACTCAATGCATAAAGTCAAGAGTAGTCAGGATGAGGAAAATAGCTTCTTCCCTCAGGCCATTAGGCTTCTGAACTTCCTGCCGCATCACATTTGAAATATCACCCATTAATATGTTCTGTACCTTACAATATTTAACTTTTGCACTTAAGTTTATTTATGTGTCCTTCCTTTGTAGGTTTTATTCATAGTTTCCTAAATTATTATGTGTTATATGTGTGCCATGTGCAACACTATGCTGTAAACCCTGGTCCAGAGACACATTATTTCATTTGATGATATACATGTATATAGTTAAATGACAATAAACTTGACGTAACTTGACTTTTTTCTGACCCAATCCCCATAAGGAGCACAGCAATTTTTATACTTAAATTTCATGTCATTGTCAGTACTGCATCCAGGGTACTGTTTACTTTGAAGATTATGTAGGATTGCTCACAACATAAGCTGTTTGATTCTTGAGAATCATCATACATATTGATGCTCTGTATGTAGCTAGACAGCATAAAAATGCTGCTTGAGTCCTATTGTATAGTAATACAACGAAACTTGGAATGTATGATAGTTCAGTTACTTAAGGCTGATTTATACTTGTGTGTCATACCAACGCTGTAGGTAAAGCGTACCCTATGCCATCCCTACACTGTACGGTGATGTACACCTCTCCAGAAAAGTTACTCACGCGTTCCTGCGACACAGACCGCAACAACTGTGATTGGTCCGCTTGGTAGCATCGCATTTCCTCCTACGCATTTCTGTTTGCTTCTTCTCCGCCATGTCTGTAGGCTGTGCATACATGAATGCAAAATAGATGAACCAAATCATCAAATCTACCTGCCGACATGCAAAAATGTTTGAAATGCATTTTCTCGTCCATGTCTCTCATGAAGAAACTCAACACAGTGGCGTAGAAACCCCACCGCCAACTAGCATTTTGGTGCACATGGACACATGCTCGCTATGGTGTAGAGCGGGGGTCGGCAACCTGCGGCTCCCAAGCCATTTGTGGCTCTTTCACCTCTGTGCTGCGGCTCCCTGTGGCTTTGGGAAATAATTGGTCAGTATTTAATTAAAATGTATTTTATGTTAGTTTGTTAGCTTTTGAAATGTAATTCTAAATTTGAAGATTATGGTGATCTTGTACAATCTAAGTGTGGCGACACATTTCCTGGCACATCCGAAATGGCTCACAATTAGCCAGCATTCCGGCTAAGGGAGATAGCCTACGGGGGTTTGTGAGTACGCGTCTTTTGCAGCATCTGCGTCCATGGGGGCTGGGTTGAGGGAGGCTTAAAAGCAAGGCTGTTTAGTTCGAATAAAGTTATTCGACTGCAGTTTACTGACTGCGTGAGCACACCGCTACAACGTGTTTTTATCGCTATTAATATACGTCACCACTGCCAATACCTGACACCCGCCAGTGCGCGATTTCTTTAATTTTTCGATCCAAGGTAAGCCAACTATGGAGAATTCTAAAAAAAGAAAAGTGACTGAAGAAAACAGAACGTTTAATGATACGTGGACAGATTCATTTGCTTTCACTGTTGACGAGACTGGTTTACCGGTATGCTTAATATGCAATGAGAAACTAGCAAACAACAAAAAGTCAAATGTCGCAAGGCATTTCCAGAATAAACACGCAGCCTTTGCTCAAAAATATCCGGATGGAGATGAGAGAAAAAAAGCCGTTTCGGAACTGATGCGGAAGGTTGATCTGAGCAAAAATCATTTCCAGAAATGGATGAAGTCTGGAAAATCAACGACATACGCCAGTTATATTGACGCTCAGGAAATAGTCAGGCACGGGAAACAGTTTACAGATGGTGAATATATAAAAGAATCTTTCATTAAGATTTCAGAACATCTATTCACGGACTTTAAAAACAAGAGTGAAATTGTGCAGAAAATCAGGGATATGCCCCTCTCTGCAAAGACTGTCAAAGACAGAACCATAAAAATGGCAGAAGACATCACAAGACAGCAAATTAAAGACATCAATTCAGCTGTGGCCTACTCGATTGCCTGTGACGAGTCTAAAGACAAAGGTGATATTGAACAAATAGCGTTGTTCTGCCGGTATGTAAACTCTGCCGGGCCACAGGAAGAACTGATTGAGTTGATACCTCTAAAAGACCAAACACGGGGGGAGGACATCTGTGAGGCTGTCTTGAATTGTTTAAGAGCCAAAGGAATAAAGACCACCCATCTGGTGTCAGTAGCTACTGATGGGGCACCTGCTGCACAACAAAGTCCAGTGGCTGTCCAAAGGGGAGGTGCTGAAACGCTTTGTCGCGTGTCTGGAAGAAGTGAAAACTTTCCTGGGCAGCAAAGGGCTCAACTTTCCTGAGCTGGAACAGCCAGAGTGGCTGGAAAAGCTACACTTCATGGTAGACATGACAGCGCACCTGAACACGCTGAACACAGCTCTTCAACGGGGTAAGGACGTACAGCCCTGCACATGTTGGAGGATGTTTTGGCATTCGAGCACAAGTTGACGTTGCTTGCCAGAGATTTACAGAAAGGCACATTGTCTCACTTCCCCAATTTGAGAGAGTTCAAACAAGGTCACGACATGATAAATTCGGAGTATTTACATTCTGCAATCATCGCAATGCAAACATCATTTGGGAAACGCTTCTGTGAGTTCAGAGAGGAAAAAAACACATTATCCTTCCCGGTCACTCCCCTAAGCATCGATCCATCCCTACTAAATACGACTGCATCGTCAGGTGTGAGTCAACCTGAACAAGTATGATAAATATTTTAATTGCCTATTATTTTACGTATATTCATATGTTTTCATTGTTCAGTGAAATAGTCCTTTTATTTTTCAGGTTGACAGCTGGCTGACGTTATTTTTGGTTTGCTGCTGGCGGCAAATTTAAGTTTGGCGTTTTTCATAAATACAAGAAGGACTCAAATAGACGTTGAGTATTTTACTTAAAAGTAACCTTCAACCCAACGTCTTTTTTTCGGAGTTCAAAATGTTTTTGTTGCATGCAGAAATGTAATTTCATTTTCTCTGCAGGAGTTCATCAATTTCATAAATGCAACACATTATAGTTTGTTTATACATAGCATAAAGGCAAAACAAAACGTTGTATGCAGTGTTATTTCATTTTAAATGTCAAGCGGGTTTTGCGGCTCCCAGTGTTTTCTTTTCTGTGGGAAACGGGTCCAAGTGGCTCTTTCAGTGGTAAAGGTTGCTGACCCCTGGTGTAGAGTGATGCAGAAGTGAAAATCAGGGTTACAGCGCAGGCTGTACACACAAGTATAAATCAGCCTTTAGACAGATTATGCTGTTGTCCCTCACAGCTCTGACTTTTTGTGCTACCCACACTCATTATTACACCCATAATTAGCAGTCAAAAGAGCTTGTAGATACATAGTTGAAGGAAAACTTTGCAAGTAAAAATGTCTCCTAATCATACCTAAGATTTGCCAAGTGAAAAAATGGTTTAGTAATCCCAAAAAAATGCCAGGATTCAAATCTTGTTGATAGTAATATTGTCACAAACTTAGGAGATTTACTGGGATCAGGATGGAGCATTCCACTTCTGAGGAGAAACTGAATAGGGTTGTTTTGTTTTCCCTTGAGCAGAGGAGGTTAAGAAGGGAGCAGATTGATTATAAGGACATGGATAAACAGGATAGATCGTAGGGAACTTTTTCTCATTGTAAGTTTACCAAGGGATAAGAGATTAGAGGAAGAACATTTATCCAGAGGATGGTAGAAATCTGAGCTGCGCTTCCAGACTGAGTGGCAGAGGCAAAGACTCTCACAACATTTCTGAAGTGTCTGAACAAGGAGTTGAATTGCTAAGGTATAGAAAACTAAGAGTGAAGTGCAGGTGAGAGGACTATTGGTAGGTACATGATGTTTGGCACAAGGATGGTTTCTGTTCTGTAAAACTCTATGCCCATGATACAAAGAAAGAGGAAATGGTTTATTTGCAAGGCTGTAAACTTAACCTATATTTGTATCATAATCAAACTCCTGTTACAGACTATGTGTACCAGGCAGCTAATGTCTCTGAATATAGCTTCATTTTGTAGTGGCCATAGAATTGACTTTAATGGCACAAAACTCCTGTACCGTGCCAATGGCCTTTGGGACCACCTGGTAAAGGAAGCCATTTAAATAAAACTCAAAGAAAAGAATTTTAACAAAGATGAAGGTCTTGCTCTAAGTAAGAACTGGAATTCGATTATAAAAAGAAGTAGGAGAGAGGAAACCTGATTGGATGACAACTAACCGATCAGGAGGGATGGACTATAAATATCACAGGACTAGACAAACCCAGGCATCATCCCTGATGAGGATGGCAGAGTTGGTCATTCAAACAATGGTTATAACTGATACCTGTACCTGGGTGGAAGCCTTTGCATTTCGGCATTCTTGTTCCTATGTGCAGCTCTTTAACAGAAGGTGTATTTATTTAAGTCAATCCTATGTTACTTTTATTGAGTTTGCTTCCTCATACCAATTGTGACACGTATTAAAAGCATTATCAATAGGTTACTTTGAGCTGCCCAAACTGCCCAAATTTAAACATAAGTAGAAATTCCTAGGTATGATTTTAGATTTTGATGCATCTACTGTTTTAAATTAGAAAACATAGCATTTCAAGCTCAATGGAAATATACCATTTCTCTCCAAAGATTGCAGTCAGTGTAAACATGCTTTAAGATGCCTAGGTTAATAAAGCATGCACAAGCTGCCCACTCTGATGCAATAAAACACAGGCTATATTTACAGATGGAAGCTGATACTGCAATACATTCAATCAATAATGTATCAATGAAGTGATTAGAGGCCAATTATATACAATGGCCACAGAAAACTTCAGATCCATTTCAGCAGCACCAGGTACAAAGTGCTGAGTTCAAAGATCAAAGTAAATTTATTATTAAAATATGTACATGACCCCATATGCTACACTGAGATTTATTTTCTTGCAGGCGTTCACAGCAGAACAAAAAAATACAAGCGAATCAATGAAAACTACAAACAAAGACTGAAAAACAACCAATGTGCAAAAGAAGATGATCAGTGCAAATGCAAATAATAATAAATAAATAAGTACAGAGAATGTATGCTGTAGAGTCATAGAAACTGTTGAGAAAACTGAAACTATCCATGCTGGTTTAGTTATTGCCCCATTGTTTGAAGGGCAAAAACTGTTCTTGATGTGGGTCCTGAGGCTTCTGTACCTCCTTCCCGATGGCAACAGTGAGACGAGATGCATGGCCTGGATGGTGGGGGCCCTTGCTGATGAATGTTGCTTTCTTGTGGAAGTGCTCCTGATAGATATGCTCAAGAAAATAAGATCAAAAGATATAAAAGCAGAATGAGTCCATTTGGTCCATTGAGTCTGCACTGCCATTTCATCATGGCTGATCCATTTTCCCTCTCAGCCCCAATCTCCTGCCTTCTCCCCATATCCCTTTGTGTCCTAATAAATCAAGAAGCCATCAACCGGGGGACGTCACGTGATGACGTAGGGTCGAGACGTTGGGAATCCAGCTCCTTTGTAAAAACTATTGAAATAGGGTTTAAATGAAGAAGAATTAATAAATACCTACTAGAAACTATTTATAAGTAACTCAGGATTATTTTTGGATATGGCTCCTAAACTGAAACAGAAGAAAGCTACTACTTTGAAGACTGCGTAAATCGGCAGGAAAAAAGGCCTGACCATCTTGGCGAAGCCTCGGACTCAAGTTGGATCTCCTCCCAGCGAAGTGCCTGGCACTTATGATGATGTGGAACAGGAAGTTGCAGCAATGTCGGTGGTCTCTAAGAAGAAATGGCAAGAACAATGCATGCGCGAAGAAACAAGTATGCAAGAACAGATATTAACAAAACTACAAATCCCAACTAGGGCTGGAAGTGAATCGCAAGTGGAATCAGACTCTTTGGGAAATACGGAGGATGAAGAAGAGGAAAAGAAGGAAGAGATTAAAGGAGACATAAGAGATATCCTGATATATATGATGAATGAATTAAAAGCTATAAGAACAGATATAAGAAGGATGCAGAATACACTCGATAATGTGATGGAAAAACAAAAGAAGATGGATAATAAAGTTAACGAGATGGAAGTAAAAGTGGAAGAAAACACTGAAAGAATAGATAAGATAGAAGACAATAATCTTGCCTGGACAATAGAAAGAAAACGGATGTTGGAAAAAATATATGCGCTTGAAAACTCTAGTAGACGAAATAATATTAAAATTGTTGGTCTTATGAAAGGTACAGAGGGAGAAAATCCAATAAAATTCTTTCAAGAATGGATTCCGAAAATTTTGGAAATAAAAGAAGGAAGCCAAGTAATTGAAATTGAAAGAGCACACAGAGCTTTAAGACCAAGACCTCAACAAGATCAAAATCCAAGATCAATTTTGAGAAAATGCTTAAGGTATCAAGATAAAGAAATTATCTTGAAGGCAGCTACTCAAGGTGCTAAAAAGAGAAATGGGCCATTGATAATAGAAGGGAAAAGAGTTTTTTTTTATCCAGACATAAGTTACGATCTTCTGAAGAGGCGGAAGGAATTTAATCCAGTGAAAAAATCTTTATGGGAAAAGGGCTATAAATTTTTATTGAGCTACCCAGCAAAATTGACAATTTTCCTAGATAACGAAGAAAGAAGATTTTTCATTGACTACCGGAAAGCGGAGAAATTTGTACAAGAATTACCTGATTCCACGAAGAGGAGTAAAGAATTATAGAAATGAAGTGGGCTAATGATGAAGACTGAAATAAGGTTGGACTTGACAGACATTTATAAGGAAAACAAAAATAGTTGAGGAGTATTAATTGGGAGTAGAGACATTAATTATTTTCTTTTTTTTTCTTCACTAATATATTTTCTTTCTTTCTTTTTGCGGGGGAGCTGGAGGAGCTCCTGATCGATGGCTGTGAGTTTCACGTGTACAATCATGGCGATTGCCATGACCCGTAAAATGGGGGGAGGGGGGTAATGTAGTGTTCTTTTCATTCACAACATTAGTGGGGGGGTATTTTGTTTTTTTTTTCTTATATATTAGTTACCTTTTTTCTATTTTTCTTCTTTTTTGACTGGATGGTTGGGGAGAGACTCATAGCAACATGAAGAAATTCAAAGAGTTCCCAAGGTATTATGAATGATTAATTTACTTAATTTTTTAAGTTTTAATGTTAATGGACTTAATGGACCTGTGAAAAGAAAAAGAGTTTTAACACATATTAAGAAAATGAAAGAAGATATAGCTTTTTTACAAGAAACACATTTAACAGAAACAGAACATAAGAAATTAAAGAGAGATTGGGTTGGAAATGTCATTGCAGCTTCATTTAATTTAAAATCAAGAGGTGTTGCAATTTTGGTTAATAAAACTTTACCAATTAAAATACAAAATGTAATAATTGATTCTGTGGGGAGACATGTCATTATACATTGTCAATTTTTTTTCAGAATTATGGACTTTTATGAACATTTATGCACCAAATGAAAATGACACAAAATTCATACAAGAAGTTTTTTTTTTAACTTGGCTGATGCACATGATAAAATATTAATAGGTGGAGATTTTAAGTTTTGTTTAGATCCAGTTTTGGATAGGTCAACTAAAGTTGCTACAAAATCAAAAGTAATAAAAGTAACTTTATCATTAATGAAAGATTTAAATCTGATTGATATATGGAGAAGAATTAATCCAAGAAAGAGATTATTCATTTTATTCAAATAGACATAAAACTTACTCAAGGATTGATTTTTTTTTATTATCAAAATATTTTCAGGATAGAGTGAAAAGTGTGGAATATAAAGCAAGAATACTGTCAGATCATTCCCCCTTGATAATGACAATGATAATGATAATGATGGATAAGGAGGAATCGATCTATAGATGGAGATTTAATTCAATTTTATTAAAACGTCAAGATTTTTGTGATTTTATGAAAAAACAGATTCAATTTTTTTTGGATACAAATTTACATTCAGTTGAAGATAAAATTGTATTATGGGAAGCAATGAAAGCATGTTTAAGGGGTCAGATTATAGGTATACATCTAAAATTAAGAAGGAATACATGGCAGAAATAGATCAATTGGAAAAAGATATCATAAAGTTAGAAAAAGAATCTCAAAGATATATGACAGAAGAAAAACAAAGACAACTTGTTAATAAAAAATTACAATATAATACACTCGAGACATATCGTACAGAAAAAGTAATTATGAGAACTAAACAGAAATATTAGGAATTAGGTGAAAGATCACATAAGATTCTTGCTTGGCAGTTGAAAACAGAACAGGCTTCTAAAACAATAAATGCAATTAGAACAAATGTAAATAAGGTTACTTATAAACCTTTTTGAAACTTTAAAAAAAATTTATACTGAATTATATCAATCACAATCACAAAATAAGATTGCTGAGATAGATAAATTTTTATCATAAATAACCCTTCCAAAGTTAAATTTGGAAGGACAGAAAGGATTAGATAGGCCCTTTACATTAAAAGAGGTTGAATAAGCTTTAGGATCACTTCAGAGTTCAGAGTAATAAATCCCCAGGAGAAGATGGTTTTCCTCCTGGATTTTATAAAAAAATTAAAGATTTATTAATTCCTTCTTTTATGGAATTAATATATCAAGTGGAAAGAATGCATAAACTCCCACAATCTTTTTTTAACAGCGATCATAACTGCATTGCCAAAAAAAGATAGAGCTCCTTTAAAACCAACATCATATAGACCTATTTCTTTGTTGAATACAGATTATAAAATAATAGCAAAAATGTTATCTAATAGAATATCTAAATATTTACCAAAATTAATACATATGGATCAAACAGGTTTTATTAAAAACAGACAATCAATGGATAATATAACCCGGTTACTTAGTATAATTCATTTGGCACAAAAAAGAGAGGAAATGAGTGTGGCAGTTGCTTTGGATGCAAAAAAAGCATTTGATAGATTGGAATGGGATTTTTATTTAAGGTATTGGAAAAATATGAGTTAGGAAAATCTTTTATACAATGGATTAAAACCTTAAATACTAATCCTCAAGCTAAAGTAGTTATAAATGGTCAGATTTCAACATCACTTTGCTTAATGAGGTCAACGAGACAAGGCTGCCCATTATCAGCTGCTTTATTTGTATTGGCAATAGAACCATTAGCTGAATTAGTTAGAACAGATTCAGACATTGGGGGCTTTAGAGTTAATCAAGAAGAATATAAGATTAATTTATTTGCTGATGATTTTTTGATTTATTTAACAAACCCATTGCAATCTTTGCAAAGATTATCTTTTAGATTGGAAGAATGTGGGAAAGTATCAGGGTATAAAGTAAATTGGGATAAAAGTGAAATTTTACCCCTTACCAAAGGAAATTATAATCAATGTCGATTAGTAACTCAATTTCGATGGTCAATTAATGGGATAAAATATTTAGGTATTAGAGTTGATAATGATGTAAAAAATTTATATAAACAAAATTATTTGCCATTATTTAAAAAAATAAAAGAGGATCTTGATAGACGGATGATGTTACCAATAACATTAATAGGTAGAGTTAATGCTGTAAAAATGAATATATTTCCTAGATTGCAATATTTATTCCAAACTTTACCAATACAATTATCTCAGAAGTTTTTTCAAGAACTGAATAAATATTTAAGGAAATTTCTTTGGAAAGGAAAGATGTCAAGAATATCATTGGAAAAATTGACAAGGAAGTTTGATTTAGGAGGGTTACAACTTCCAAATTTTGAGAATTATTATAAAGCAAATCAACTTAGATTTATTGCGTCTTGGCACAGGATCATATTACATCATATGAAAATGTTGAATAAATGGTCTCCATAACTTTTCAAATTTAATAGAAGTCTCAAAAGTACCACTTCTAATGTTTTCTAAATTTAAACATAACATAGTTTGAGAGAACCAATTAAATACAGTGGGAGGATCAATTTCTTTCCAATTCAACAATATAGATCTTCTAGCCATCAGAGTTAGAAATGCAATCATTCGACGGGCTGAAGAAGATAAATGCAGTGAGTCTAACATTGGTAAACCAAAAATTGCGATAATAGGATGAGGTTGTAAATCGATATTCAAAACCGCAGAAATAATATCAAAAATATCTTTCCAATATTTCTCCAAAAATGAACATGACCAAAACATGCAATTTCAGAATGACATCTATCACAAATAGGACTTATATGAGAGTAAAAATGAGCTAATTTATCCTTGGACATATGGGCCCTATGTACGACCTTAAATTGTATTAGTGAATGTATTTGATTTTTTTTATGTATTTGATGTATTTGTATTTGTAATCATTTGATTTCCCAGCTTTTAGCTTATGTATTTTGAGAGGACCAGAAGTGACGGCATTGATGAATACTTATTTTTGTGAGATATTATAAACAGCCCGCTTTTTTTTTTCCTTCTCTTTTGTTTTTTTCTTTTATATTACTTATTAGTTATAGTTATTAGATTAGATTAGCTAGTTCTGCATTATATAAATTTTTTTTGTTTTTTTTCTTTCTTTTTTTCTGTTTTTTTATATTATACATTATGAAATATTTAGATTTACTATGTCCATACATATATCTTATGGCTTATGTCTTGGTAAACTCATTTATATTGTAACTATTATGTATGTTTTTTTTTCATATGTAATGGAATGTGTATGTTGGTAATTTCTTTATCAATATATCATCTGTATTCTGTCCATATTACTAATATTAATAAAAAGATTTAGAAAGAAAGAAAGATTTATTGTGTCTTTTTTTGATGAAAATAAACCGGCATGGATTAGATTAGAATTAGATAAGATAGGAGAAAACATACCAGAAGATTTTATATATAAATGAGAATCCAAATGGATATGGGAAAAAAAGAATCTCCTATATTAAGACACTTGATTGATTTATGGAATAAGGACGATGAGATAAAGAAATCTTTATTAGCAAAAAGAACTTTAATTCAAAATAGGCTTATTCCTTTTACAATGGATAATAAACTTTTACATAATTGGTTCCAAAAGGGGATTAAATATATAGGTGATTGTTTTGAAGGATGTATATTGATGTTGTTTGATCAATTAAAAAATAAATATAAAATATCAAACAACTCTCTTTTCTGTTATTTTCAATTAAAGGCTTATTTATGAGAAAAGCTGGGTCAAACAACGTTGATGCCAAAACCTAGTGAAATAGAAATATTAATTCAAAAAGGAAAAATTAAAAAAATTACATCTTGTATGCACAATTTGATTCAAAAACAGACAATTGAATCTGGAATTCATAAATCAAGACAAAAATGGGAATCTGATTTGAATGTTAAAATTGATGGAAAAAGTTGGTCAAGATTATGTTCTGATAGTATGATAAATAGAATAAATGTTTGACTTAGATTAATACAATGTAATTTTTTACATCAATTATATATAACACCACAGAAAATAAAACAGATTAAATTCAAATATGTCTGACCAATGTTTTCGATGTAATCAAGAAATTGGTACTTTTTTACATTCTACTTGGTCTTGTTTTAAAATTCAACCATTTTGGATAAATCTAAGACTTTTATTGGAACAAATTACTGGAGTACAACTCCCACATAGTCCAATATTATTTTTATTAGGAGATATTGAAGGGACAATACCGAAACTTAAATTGAATAAGTATCAGAAAAAATTTATAAAAATTGCATTGGCAGTAGCTAAAAAAGTTATCGCAGTTACTTGGAAATCTGATTTATATTTAACTATGGATCGTTGGAATAATGAAATATATAGTTGTATTCCACTTGAAAAAATTACATATAATTTAAGAAATGAATATCATACATTTTTTAAAATTTGGCTCTCATACCTACAAAAGATGCGATTAAGTATATAGGTCCTTAGAAGATAAAATTATAAAGTAATTGGGGAAAGTAAAAATAAATATTAAAATTATTTTCAACTCCATGGTGCATGTGGGGATCCTCCGTTATCCAGGCAATCTTTTTCTTCTTTTTTTCTTTCTTTCTTTTCTCTTTCTTTAGATCAGGGTTAAGGGGGGGGGGTTAAGGGGAGGGGGGGAGGATTAATATTATTTTTCTTTTTCTTACTAATTTTTCATTACATTTATTCTTTGTAATTTTCTAAAAAATTAATAAATAAATATTTTTTAAAAAGAAGCCATCAACCTCTGCCTTAAATATACATAAAGACTAGGCCTCCGCAGTCACCTGTGGCAATGAATTTGCTTGTACCTAAGGTTCAGATGGCTTTTCCATGGAACTAATTTCTTATTTACACTATTTATGTCCATCATAATATTCGTATCTCTATCCAGTACGCTTTCAGCCTATCCAGCTTATTGAAGCAAGCCCAGCCTACTCAGTCCTTTATAATCTGAAACACTCCATACCTTGCAATATCCTGGTGAAATCTTCTCTGCTTCCTCTCCCGTCTAAACACATACTTTCTATAGTATGGTGTCAAGAACTGCACAGAGTTCTCCAGTTACCAATATTTTATAAAGTTATACAACTTCCCAACTCTTATATATTCAGGCTGGTGGAGGAAAATATCCCACATGTCTTTTTCAGCATCTTTTCCACTAGTGCTGCTACCTTCTGGGATGTATAGACTTGTATACTTAGTTTCCATTGTTCCTCAGCTTCCGCTAGGAACACACAATGCATTAGCCTTACTAATCATCCTAACCTGTATCACCACATATTTATCAAACATGTTGTGTGCACAAAGAAAAAAAAATAAAAAGTTAAAAAAAACTCTGTTAATGCACTGAAAGAGTTTTACACAACCGCTCTTCCACATATTTCAACGTCTTGACGCAAGTTCAATGTTAGGATGGAATAAGAAAAAATGTAAGTATATATTCATAATATAATATTAAGTATATATATAATAAAGAAATAGCAAAAATAGCCTGTTTAGTGTCCATAGCACATGATCTACTACCACACAGAGAAAGTGTGGTAATTTATGTAATAACATCTGTTTGAAATATCAGAGCAGGCAGAATGTGATATGAATCAGGGGTCAATGCTAATTTAAGGGCCAAACTGGTAAAATGCATCTCAGTGATATTGCTGAGTCCATGTTTTAGCAGGAACAGAAGCATGAAGGACAATGCTCCCTTTCCATACTCATTTCTGCACTATTTAAAAAAGTCATCAATAGATTGATGGTTATTCATTTCAATTGCTGTTAGTTTGATGCTTCAATAACTGTTTAAGGAAGCAATTAAACCTCCTGTCTAGAAAAAGAGTACAGATAATGTTTTGGCCTGAAATGTTGACTCTACTCTTTTCCACAGATACTGCCTGGCCTGTTGAATTCCTCCAGCATTTTGTGTGTGTTGCTCAAATTTCTAGCTTCTGCAGATTTTCTCTTGTTAGTATTCATTTAATATTTAGTTGTTGCCAGCTGTAGTCTCGGCATTTAACTTTCAGTTTGAGTTTTAGCTGATGACCCTGTTGGGCTTGTTTTTATTGTTTTCCTTTTCCTCTTAATTCTACAACAGTTCTCATTAAAGTCAGCAAACTGTCGGCCTGTTTCAGTGTTCTCTCTCTCTCTCCCTCTCCCTCTCTCTTTCTCTCCCTCTCTCTTTATCTCTCTCTCTCCTCCTTCCCCCATCTCCCCCTCTCTCTCTTAGCTTTGGTCATATCCAAATGTTCTGACAAATCCAACCCACCTCCTCCCACTCCCAATCTAATGCTTTATATGCCATATGTAATTATTGGTAAATTAGCATACCTCAGATCAACAAGTTTCCTTTCCATCTTGCTAATACATGTGAGCTTGTGACTGAGTAACCCTTTAAGTAATAGCTAATGTAGATTTTCTGATTAATTGTTCCAAAGTGTATGACATGTTCATATCTATTATATTGAGATAAATCTGCCTGAGTTTTTTTTTGATCATCATCAAAGACCAATAATAAATCTCCCAAAGATGGAGATACTGAAAACGTCAGCCGGATCGTGCTGTGCAGTTAATAATGATCAGTCATGAAACATTTCTCTTTGGAAGATTATGATGTTTTATCTGTATTTGTATCTCTATAGGCATAAAACTGTTGTGGTGTATGCACCTTTACCAAATATTAAAATGGTGTGTTCTGAGTACACTCTTGCAGCTTGCCCGGATAAAGCAGTACAGCTCCAGAAAACCATGAAAATAGCATTTACCTTTCAATGCCTCATTTCATCGATTTGTCAGTGAGGATCATCATTCTTGAGATCGTACACCACGATAGTTGTGTTAAATAACAAGTAATCATAGGGACTGCTGGGATTTCTATCATAGTCACTAAATGCAGCCATAAGAATGATGGATAGATACATTCATTCAATTCTCTGCATTGTTGAAATAGCACAAAAGAGCACTTTTATGTAAGTTGGTGGGCTTTCTGATGATGGTATGACACATCAGAACTATACCCTTCAATTCTTTCTCATCTTTTCTTCACCATGTCCCCTTTTATGCTTCCCTTCAGGGGCCTTGTGCTGAGCAATTAAATTTGATGACCACATCCTGTAAAAATGGTGGGAAAACTCAACATGTCAGGCAGCACCTCTGTTAAAGGAATGAACAGTGAATATTTCAGGCTGATGAACTTCATCAGGACTGGAAAAGAAGGGGGAAGAAGTCAGAATTTGAAAGTGGCGGGAGGGGTAGGAACAGAAGCTTAAAGATTGTAATTTGTAAGCCTTCCCTCCACCTTCTTATTCTGGCATCTTCTCCCTTCCATTTCAGTCCTGAAGAAGTATATCAGCCTGAAATATCAACTCTTTATTCCTCCCCATAGATGCTGCCTGACCTGCTGAGTTCCTCCAGCGTTATGTCTCCAGGATGTCTCTGACCGGGTGCATGACATCCTGGTACAAAAGGGAAAGCAACCAGAAGTCGTGATACATGTTGGGACCAATGACATTGGCAGTAAGAGGGATGAGCTCCTGAAGTGTGAGTTTCAGGAACTAGGCAGAAGGCTGAAGAACAGGACCTCAATGGTGGCGTTCTCAGGATTGCTGTCAGTACTACGTGAGAGAGATGGTAAGAATTGGAGGAGATGGCAGTTGATTATGTGGCTGAGGAGTTGGGGCAGGGTTTTAGATTTTTTGGAACATTGGGATCTCTTCTGGCATTACTGGGCAGGGATACCATTACAGCTGCAGAAAGGGTGGGTAATTTAACAGGATCCTCTTTTGAGTCAGTATGGGTGGAAGTCAGGAACAGGAAGGGAGCAGTTACTCTACTGGAGGTATTCTATAGGCCCCCTGGTAGCAGCAGAGATACCAAGGAGCAGATTGGGAGGTAGATTTTGGAAAGGTGCAAAAACAACAGGGTTGTTATCATAGGTGACTTTAACTTCCCTAATATTGATTGGCACTTGATTAGTTCCAAGGGTTTAGATGGGGCAGAGTTTGTTAAGTGTGTCCAGGATGGATTCCTGTCACAATATGTTGACAGGCCGACTAGGGGGAATGCCATACTAGATCTAGTATTAGGTAACAAACTGGGTCAGGTCACAGATCTGTCAGTGGGTGAGCATCTGGGGGACAATGATCACCGCTCCCTGATCTTTAGCATTATCATGGAAAAGGATAGAATCAGAGAGGACAGGAAATTTTTTAATTGGGGAAGGGCAAATTATGAGGCTATAAGGCTAGAACTTGCAGGTGTGAATTGGGATGATGTTTTAGCAGGGAAATGTACTATGGACATGTGGTCGATATTTAAGGATCTCTTGCAGGATGTTAGGGATAAAGTTGTCCCAGTGAGGAAGATAAAGAATTGTAGGGTGAAGGAACCATGGGTGACAACTGAAGTGGAAAATCTAGTCAGGTGGAAGAAGGCAGCATACATGAGGTTTAGGAAGCAAGGATCAGATGGGTGTATTGAGGAATATAGGGTAGCGAGAAAGGAGGTTAAAAAAGGGCTGAAAAGAGCAAGAAGGGAGCATGAGAAGGCCTTGGCGAGTAGGGTAAAGGAAAACCCCAAGGCATTCTTCAATTATGCATAGAACAAAAGGATGACAGGAGTGAAGGTAGGACCAATTAGAGATGAAAGTGGGAAGATGTGCCTGGAGGCTGTAGAAGTGAGCGAGGTCCTCAATGAATACTTCTCTTCGGTATTCACCACTGAGAGGGAACTTGATGATGGTAAGGACAATATGAGTGAGGTTGATGTTCTGGAGCATGTTGATATTAAGGGAGAGAAGGTGATGGAGTTGTTAAAATACATTAGGACGGATAAGTCCCCGGGGCCTGACGGAATATTCCCCAGGCTGCTCCACGAGGCAAGGGAAGAGATTGCTGAACCTCTGGCTAGGATCTTTATGTCCTCGTTGTCCACGGAAATGGTACCGGAGGATTGGAGGGAGGTGAATTTTGTCCCCTTGTTCAAAAAAGGTAGTAGGGATAGTCCGGCTAATTATAGACCAGTGAGCCTTACATCTGTGGTGGGAAAGCTGTTGGAAAAGATTCTTAGAGATAGGAACTATGGGCATTGAGAGAATCATAGTCTGATCAGGGACAGTCAGCATGGGTTTGTGAAGGACAGATCGTGCCTAACAAGCCTGATAGAGTTCTTTGAGGAGGTGACCAGGCATATAGATGAGGGTGGTGCAGTGGATGTGATCTACATGGATTTTAGTAAGGCATTTGACAAGGTTCCACATGGTAGGCTTATTCAGAAAGTCAGAAGGCATGGGATCCAGGGAAATTTGGCCAGGTGGATTCAGAATTGGCTTGCCTGCAGAAGGCAGATGGTTGTGGTGGAGAGAGTACATTCAGATTGGAGGGTTGTGACTAGTGGTGTCCCACAAGGATCTGTTCTGGGACCTCTACTTCTTGTGATTTGGATATGGGGGTAGAAGGGTGGGTTGGCAAGTTTGCAGATGACACAAAGGTTGGTGGTGTTGTAGGTAGTGTAGAGGACTGTCAAATTGCAGAGAGACATTGATAGGATGCAGCAGTGGGCTGAGAAGTGGCAGATGGAGTTCAACCCGGAGAAGTGTGAGGTGGTACACTTTGGAAGGACAAACTCCAAGGCAGAGTACAAAGTAAAAGGCAGGATACTTGGTAGTGTGGAGGAGTAGAGGGATCTGGGTTACTTGTCCACAGATCCCTGAAAGTTGCCTTACAGGTAGATAGGGTAGTTAAGAAAGCTCATGGTGTGTTAGTTTTCATAAGTTGAGAGATAGAGTTTAAGAGAAGCGATGTAATGATGCAGCTCTATAAAGCTTAAGTTAGGCCACACTTGGAGTACTGTGTCCATTTCCGGTCGCCTCACTATAGGAAGGATGTGGAAGCATTGGAAAGGGTACAGAGGAGATTCACCAAGATGCTGTCTGGTTTAGAGAATATGGATTATGATCAGAGATTAAGGGAGCTAGGACTTTACTCTTTGGAGAGAAAGAGGATGAGAGGAGACATGATATCGGTGTACAAGATATTGAGAGGAATAGACAGAGAGGACAGCCAGCGCCTCTTCCCCAGGGCACCACTGCTCAGTACAAGAGCACATGGTTTTAAGGTAAGGGGAGGGAAGTTCAGGGGAGATATTAGAGAAAGGTTTCTCACTCAGAGAGTGGTTGGTGTGTGGAATGCACTGCCTGAGTCTGTGGTGGAGGCAGGTACACTAGTGAAGTTTAAGAGACTACTTAATTTAAGGAATTTAAGGTGGGGGGGGGGGGTTATATGGGAGGCAGGGTTTGAGGTTTGGCACAACATTGTGGGCCAAAGGGTCTGTAATGTGCTGTACTATTCTATGTTCTATGTTATGTGTGTGTTCCTTTGGATTTCCAGCATCTGCAGAATCTCTTGTGTTTATGACCACACCATCTCCATTGTGTTTTTTCTCAGTTTTTATACAATGGGCTTGGCAAGATTCAGATGTGCCTTCTTATTTGAAGTTCTTCATTGTTAGGAAATACTATGCACTTGAAGATTACTATTTGGACAGATATTCTTCCCGTAAACATCCAGCACTGCTCCATGTAGAAAATATACAGATGATAATATTCCTGAAATCTCCCACTCTGACAATGCTCTGAAGAAGAGGGATAAAAGATAATTAGAATTAGATTAAATTGTCTCCTCTGGCATTTGATACAACTATAGGCTATCCCTGCCAAAATGTGAGTTCCATTTTCACAGGCACCATTAAGCTGATTCTACATATAAATCAGAAAATGCACAAAAATTATTCCATAGAGTAGTCGCAGACTGGCAACACAGTAGTGAATTGCATCAAAAACACAGAAGACATGTAAGAAAGAACAACTACTACAAGTGAAGAGAAGCAATTAGTTCTGCCAGCCAGCTGCAAGAATAAACATCAAACTTTTGTATTTGTTAATATTATGGGAACTTTTTGCCATGTTTGGGTATCCTTAAGTCAGGCGCTTGTATCCTGGAGGTAGCTTATAATCACTCCATTACAGTTCTTAAGACCATAAGGACTACAGTGAGCAGAAGCCTTCAATGACCTTCTCTTCTTCTGGATGTTATACACTGTTGCCTCCCCACTGGCAGATATAATCCCAGTGCTACAATTTAAGATTTACTGGTGATGTGTGGATAAATGTGGGCTGCGTCAGTGAGGATGAGGAGTGAACAGGACTTCGAATCTGAGGTGACTTCCTCAGTCATTACTCTCTGCTTGTATTTCTTCCACTGTGCTGTGCATTCAAAATTTGACAGGTTGGAATTGAAGCAAGGAGTGTAGAGTGAGTCCTTGTGAAAGTTGTCATTCTGAATCTTTAACAATTTCCCACCATAGATATTGCCTGACTTGTTGAGTTCCTGCTGCATTTTTTGTGTGTTGCTCAAGATTTTTAACATCTGCAAAATCTCTTGTGTTTGTGAAGAGATGCATGCTGACAGCTTGTAAGAGATGCAGAATATGAGAAGAATTAAGTCTGAGAACACTGTCCTTTCAATGTCCTCCTCTACCATGTATTATATGTTCAGTAATTATCTTTGTTCTCATAGCCCAGTACCACTTCCTTCTTGTGCAGGTGAGCATGCAATTATTACCTTTTGCCCTCTGGTTTCTTGATCCTGCTGCTGACTGCATTCACTCTGGACATAGTGTGTTAATGTGAGTATGCAATATACTTGGATAACATACTGTCTTGGTTTTGCAGCTGATGATATAAGTTATGAGATTTATAGCAGTGCTATATCTGTGGATACAAAGTGATGCACCTGAATGTCAGGCATGATTGATAAAGATGGAACAATGTCAGTAATGCCTGAAACATCCATCTGAATTCATGGCACTAAACTCCTGCCACTGACTCCCGTAGTTCTCAACTCCCAGGTGTCTGCAAGGTCTCCTGGTCCTCTACATATCTTGATTCGCACTTTCTCTTCCTAATCTTTCATTGTAGCTTTGGAAAATCATTCTTTTTGATTGGAGTCATAAAATATACAGCAGGGAAACAAGCCCTTGGGCTTACATTCTCCATGTCACCTGGAAGGCCTGTCTACACCAATCCCATTAGTTTACATTAGGCCTGTATCCATCAATATTCATACGGTTGAACATGATATCCTAATTTTTATACTTTATGCCTCAGCATATGAAGGTAAACATATTAGCTCTCTCCTTCACTATCACTATCCACATATGTCCCCACTTTCAGAGAGCAATGAACCTGTACCCAAAATTGTCTGTGTACATGAACACTCCTGAGGTCCTTCTATATTTGCTTTATCTGTCATACCAGAATTTGACTTCGGAAAGAGCACTACTTTACACTTACCTGGATTACATTCCATCTGCGACCACTCCGACCAGCTTACAAACTGTTCTATTTTCTGCAGTTAAAACGGGCTGGGGAGAGAGATAAGAAGAGAAAAGCTGTGACTCCTTCAGATCTTCTCTCCCTCACTCATCAATTTTAACTGACAAAAGAACCTTGTACTTGTTCTATCCACACTTCATGAGGCTTTCAACAGGGAAGGCTTTCTTTAAGTGGCATTAGTGATTGATGATATTGACCATATGTAAATACATGGTGCCAATTGATAATGCAGTTGTCGTTAATTACATGTTGAGACAATGACAATAGGCACATGATCTTACCATGCCATGCTTTACTGAATTGTATTAATTGGCCACAAATAAGGCCATTGATCACTGTGATCTCTATGGCTACATTGGGGATTACCCAATTTATCTCCTTCTAGGATACTAGGTGCAAAAAAAAAGATTAGTAAAAGTTAAAGTGCTTGCAAAATCCTTGCAAAAGTGATGACCACTAGTTCACAGGAAGAATAGTGATACTATCAATTAGGTATTCTTTTAGGATGGATGCTTTTGATAGGAACAGGTAGGGAGCATGGAGAAGACTTGACTAAAGCATAAAATCAAAATAGAATTACTGGGCCAAGTGGTCTTTTTCTGAGCTAAAGACCTTATTGTCTAAAACCAGAGGGAATAAGCTTAGAGTAAGGGGTACAGGTTAAGATAGGATCTGAAGAACCTTTCCAACCAGATAGTGGTTCAAAGTTCAAAGTAAATTTATTATCAAAGTACACATTTGTTACCATATACTACCTTGAGATACATTTGCTTACAGGTATCACAGGAGGAAATGAAATGCAATAGAATTTTATGAAAAACAGACTGACAAACAGCCAAACTGTGCAAACAAAATAATACTGACAACATGAGTTAAAGATGATACCTGAAAGTGAGTCTGTAGGTCATAGAATCTGGTCAGAATAGTGGTGATTGAAGCTATCTACATCTGTTCAGGAGCCTGATGGTTGTAAGGTGATAACTTTCCCAGAACCTGGTGGTGTGGGCCCTAAAGCTTCTGTGCCTCCTCCCTGCAGCAGTGCTCCATGTAAATGTACTCTATGCACCACTTTCTCTAGGCTTTTCCATTCCTGGACATTGGTGTCTTCATGCCAGCTCATTGGAAGCATGCTGGATCTATTCAAACTTCTAAGAACGTAGAGGCACAGTCATATCTTATTTATGTTGGCACTTACGTGTTGGTCCCAGGACAGATTCCTTGACACGTTAATGTGGAGGAGTTTAAAGCTCTCCACCTCTGTTACACTAATGAGTGTGGCATGTGCCCAAGTGGTTAAAGGTGTTGGTCTAGTGATTTGAAGGTTGCTAGTCCAAGCCTTAGCTGAGGCTGCGTGTTGTGTCCTTGAGCAAGGCACTTAACCACACATTGCTCTGCGACGACCCTGGTGCCAAGCTGTATGGGTCCTAACGCCCTTCCCTTGGACAACATCAGTGGTGTGGAGAGGGGAGACGTGCAGCATGGGCAGCTGCAGTTCTCCATACAACCTTGCCCAGGCCTCAGTCATCATCGAAAACCGATGGACAGCCGAAGAGAAGAATGAGGACTGGATCATGAACCTCTGACTTCTTCCTTTTGAAGTCAATGATCAACTTTTTGGTCTTACTGATGAAAGGCAGCACCATTCAACCAGAATTACAAACTCCTTTCTATATAGGACCATAAGATATAGATGCAGAATTAGGCCATTCAACCCATCAAGTCTGCTCCATCATTCAATCAGTGCTGATACTTTTTTTTAATTATGCCTTTGATTCAGCCAAGTGTTACTGTCCAAAAACTACAGTTAGCCACACAGTCATAGAGTAAGCGTAAAATGAGTGGAGCAGCCCTGTAGTGCACCTGTACTGACAGTGAGTGTGGGGGAAATGTTCTTTGCCAATCCATTCTGCAATCTCAAATGCACAGTCTGAGGGGTTGGTGGAGATAGGTATTAAAAAACATTTAAGTTTTATAAGCTTATAAAATGCCAAAACGTGAAGGAACACACACAAAATGCTGGGGGATTTCAGAGGGTCAGGCAGTATCTATGGAAGTAAATAAACAGTTGAAGTTTCAGGACTGAAACTGAAGATGCCAGAATAAAAAGGTATGCAAGGAGAAGAGGACAAGCTGGCAGGTGATAGCTGAAGCCAAGAGAATGGGAAAGGTCATGGGCCGGAGAGGAACAAATCTCACAGGAGAGGAGAGAGAGCCATAGGAGGAAGGATAGTAGGAGGGGCCCAGAGGGAAGTAATAGGCAGTAGAGAAGAGGTAAAAGGCCAGAATGAGGAACAGACAAAGAGGGAGTGGGAGGGAATTTCTTTTTACTATCAGCTGAAGGCTCCTCCACGCTGAGGGTGGCCTTACATTGGCACAATGTTGGAACAGGATTGGGAATCGGAAATAAAATGTGAGACACCAGGAAGTTCCACTTATGGCGGATGGAGCAGAGGTGCTCAGTGAAGCATTCCCCCAATTTACCAAGTGATTGTGAATCACATTAGAATAGTGGGTCAGCATGGATATGATGGAGTGAAGGAATTGTTTCTATGTTGTATTCGTGTATGGCTCGAAGTCCTCATTAAATAACTGAATTTAATTTATTATGTTGCATTGCACGATTGAAAAGATGTGTAATCTGTATCACCTTAAAACAAGGTCCATCAAAGTCCCCTGTGTGGGGTTCTATGTCAGCTGCTAAGCAACATTATCCATTTTATAAATAGGAGTAGGATCTTCCCAATTAATATTATAGATGAGGGCCTGCAACGTGTGAGCCTGATATCAGACTCATCCATCAGTACTTCCCATTTTTGTCAATAATAATGCTTGTAGCTATAAATTCCTCACTTGAAAGTAGGTCATGTGTAAAATGAGCACAAATTTTCAGATTTAATCACATCACTAATTACCCAGATTTTGTAATGATGGTGAAATCTGTAAAACTGGCAGCATTTTTGGGATTTCTGCACATTCATAACACAATCCCTCTGTGGTTTCAGTGATTCAGTGCTCCTCCACAACCATGCTGTTGCCCACCTTCAGCAGCAGAATCAAGCAAAATCAATAGTACTGTTATGAATTTAAATTACTCACAGCGGGATACATTGTGGAATGTAGGTCCTTTGTTACAAGATGGTTCCATTACTCTGAATTATTTCCACATGACAGAAGATGCCAGCAGCCCTACAGCAGTCGGGCAAATCCATCCCTCCAGTCTCCCAAGTGTTCAATCATATGTTCAGTCTGTAAATATGTCAGGCATCCATAAGGAAACATGTCTAAAATAACTTATTAACTATTCTTCTTGAGCAGTACCTCGAGATTGCAAGTGACTTGCTTCTATTCTGCTTTATGGGTTCTGAGAAAGATCGTCAAGTGTGACATTGAGAACCTTGAAGTCAAGTATCAGGAGAATATAGAGGCCAATGTGGGAGATGCAGTCTCTTCCCACAGGAGGCAGCTGGCAGAGAGATGAATGTGTAGCTTTAAATGTAGCTCACTCCTTCTGCTATTTACAGAGGTTTTCAACTTTGAGATGTCAGACACCTATTGTGAGTCATTAACATAAATGGATTCCCAGGTGTTGTGGGAGGAGGCAATGTTGCATATTTTCAACAAACATTGAGCACTTTGAATCCTTTCCACTGTTCACATGATCATCTCCTCCTATGATAGGGCTTCAAGTGGAAAGTCTATTTTAAGAGTCTGATTTTGGTTGCTAGTCCTGTGACCTTCTCAATTTAGGCAACAGAGTGGCACTGTAGCCTTAGAATAGTGGGTTTGTTGGCCCAAAGGAGAGCGCTGTTATAGATTCTTATTCCTTTTTAGTGAGCAGTGTCTTACCTGTATTGATGATCTCTGACCTGTGTCCTGAGCTGCCTGCTTCAGTAGTTCAGGACTTAGCAAGAATAAAGGAATGCAGGAATCTGTTCTGTCCTGTAGATCAGGAGTTTTGGATCAGGTATGAAGTCTTGATCCTTGAACACTTATTTCTTCATCAACAATGACTGAAGCATGTTGTGAATTTCATTTTGATGTCTGCTTCATTGAAAGAATACTCCCAAATTATGGTTCATGTTTCTAGAGTTTCCATAAGGATCATTTGTTGAAACACAGTGTGGAGAAGCAAAGTGCAGGTTGAAACAGATCCCTTTTGTACTGTGGGTAGAAAGTTCATAACATTGTACACTGAGGAAAAAAGTCAATGACAGCAAACATTTTGGGACCAAAAAAAAAGTTTTATCCTGTTAGCAGATTATAATTCCCCCATATCAAACTTTCAGTTATCTTATACATTATTCTTTTTATTGCAACATCTAGCTTAATCAAATTTGTGCCACAAGAAAACAGCATCCATCATCAAGGGTATCCAGGAAATTCTCTCTTCTACCTGCTTACCTGATCTGGAAGGAGGTACAGAAGCCTTAGGTCACACGCCACCAGGTTTGGTAACACTTAATATACTTCAACAATCAGGCTACTAAACTAGTGTGGACAAATTCACTCACCTCAACACTGAACTGATACCAAAATCCATGCATTTATTTATTTGTTTGTTTGCTTCTCTGCTTATCTATTTATTTTTAAATTTGAAGTTGGTCTTCTTTTGCTTATTGGTTGTCAGTCTTTGTGTAGCTTTTCAATCATCCTATTGTATTTCTTTGTTCTACTGTGAATACCTGTAAGTAAATAAACCTCTGGGTTGTATATGGTGACATGTACATACTTTGATAATAAATTGACTTTGAAATTTGATTTTAAATAAAAGCTAAAAAACATAATAAGAAACAAGGTCATTCTGAACATTGTGGCTTTGACTCTTCGTATGAGCAGCTTAGTCAGTCCTGCTCCCCATTTGTCCTTTTATTACATAATTCCCTTTTGTAAATCATGACTCAGTCTGCATCACTGCCCCATCAGCAATGAACTCCAATGAACTCCCTGTTGCATAGAAAAGATTGTAATTTTGTTAACCAGCCACTCAATTTAAATCTCTGCAATTTGGTTTCAAAGGTTATCTAATATTCTGTAAAAGTTTTAACATGTTAATGGCAAGCTGTGCCTTATTCCTCTTGGTTTGCCATCTGAAAACTCTACATTTTGATTTCAAAACTGTTCAAACAATGTGTGCAGGGAGAGAAATAGTGTTGATGGCTCAGGCAGGTGGTCTTTCACCAGAACTGTTAAAAATTGGAAATCAGATATTTATTTTATTTATTTAGAGATAGATTTATTTAGAGCTACAACAGGGAATAGGCCCTTCTGGCCCAATGAGCCAGACTGCCCAGCAACCTACCTATTTAACACTACACTGATCATAGGACAATTTGCAATAACTAATCAGCCAACTAACTGATACATCTTTGAACTGTGGGAGGAAATTTGAGCACCTGGAGGAATCACACATGCTGACAAGAAGGACATAGAATCTTCTGACTGATAGGAATCAGGATTGGAATTGAATTCTGAACTTCAATGCCCAAAGCTGTAATAGTGTAACTAACTGTTACACTACTGTGACACCTTACTACACAACTGTAATACTCTTCTACACTACCGTGGCACCCCTATATGTGAAGAGTCATGGGGGGGGGGGGGTTGTGGGTAAATGAAATAAAGAGGGAATATCTGTGATATAGTGGGAACCAAGGAAGACAGAATGACTCAAGTGATGATACTGGTGAGAGAGGGCAGTGAAAATTTGTTTATCATGCCTGATCTGTCTGAATATGTAAATAAAAGGAGATGAAAGAAAATAGAGAAGGAATAAGGAACAAAAAAAAGACAAAAACCTTTGGGGTTATAATATATGCTCTGGGAAAAATGGAAACTTCAGATAAAGGAAATCTGAAATTAAAACAGCGAACTGTTTGATTTTCCAATGTGAAGGCCACATTATGCACAATGAAGATAATGCACTAAATCAGGAGAGGTAAAATTGCTAAACAGGGAAAAGGAGCAGGAGTTCCTTGTGGTTATACAAGAAGGAAATATGGAGAAGGAGATGGATGTTATGTAGAGTCATGGAATGTACACCTTCCAAGTTAGTAATTTGTTCAGTGCCTACTTTGTGTCCTTCTGTACATTGTAAAAACCAAATGCAGATTGACCGACTGCTTTGCAGAACACATCTGGTCAATCAAATTTGGTGACGGGTATGTATTTAATATTTAAGTAAAATATGAATAATCATTTTATATATATTTGACATGCATTCTATATTGAGTTGCAGTTTATATCTAAGCAGGGAGGAGTACTGTGTATTTAATATTTAAGTAATGTTTGAGTAATTTAATATATATACATATATAGATTGATTAAGCAGTCTTGTTCATTTAAATAATTAATTATGGTTTATATATAAAAATACTTGAATTGCATATGTCACTATGCTATCACGTGATATGTGCGTACCTCACTTAAAGTTAGACCTGGATTTCAGACTCCTGTGTCTTCCTTTGAATTAATTTAATGCTTTGAAGTTACAAAGCATAACAGTGCCCTTGAACTTCTAATTACCTGCCAAATTAATTATCCGTCCTATTCCAGATTGACCTCACTGTCTTTAGGCGATAACACTTCTAAAAAGGAACCCAAGTTTGAGGAAGAGTATCTCAACCAACAAACTGGCAGTTTTTTGGACTTAACACTGAATTCCACACTTCCACTCTGGTGTTAACATCTCTGAACATCTATCCTGGGTCCAATATATTGATGCAGTTAAGAAGAAGGCATAACATTGACAATATTTTATTGGGAATTTCTGAAGACTTGGCATCAAACGAGATGACATGATTTGAGAGTTAGGGGGCAAAAGTTTAAGGGAAACATGAGGGGGTATTTCATTACTCAGAGAGTGATAGCTGTGTGGAATGTGCTTCCTGTAGAAGTAGTAGAGGCCAGTTCAGTTGTGTCATTTAAGGTAAAATTGGATAGGTATATGGACAGGAAAGGAGTGGAGGGTTATGGGCTGAGTGCGGGTAGGTGGGACTAGGTGAGATTAAGAGTTCAGCATGGACTAGGAGGGCCGAGATGGCCTGTTTCCGTGCTGTGATTGTTATATGGTTATATGGTTATGTCAAAGACTCTAAGGTATTTGTGGAGAGCATGCTAACTGGTTGCATCACCATCTGATATGGAGGGACCAAGGACAGGATCAGAAAAAAACTTTAGGAATTTGTAAACTCAGCCATCTCCATCATGACCACCATGCACTCCAGGGTTGAGGATATCTTTGAAATGCAAAAGCTCAAGAAGGTGGGATCCATCCTTAAGAACACCCATCACCTAGGACATGCCCTCTTCACATTGCTACTGTCGAAGGATGTACAGGAATCTGAAGACACACACTCAAACATTTATTCTCCTCCACCATAAAGTTTCTGATTGGACAATAAATCCAAGAACATGACCTCATTATTTTTTTAATCTCTCTTTTTGCACCAATTACTTAATTTATTTTTCATACATTTTCTTGTGGTAATTTATAGTACTTATTATATATTGCAATGTACTGCTGCCAATAAAAAACAAATTTCATGACATATACTGATTCTGATCTTCCACCTCAGTTCCATTTACCTGCATGGTAACTTTATTCTGCTGCAATGACTCTTCATCTGCACTTGGGCCTTAACCTAACATCTGTGTCAGTAGGATACGACCACCAAAATAGATCTAGGTAATCTTTAGAAATTTGTAAATCCCTCTTTTGAATTAACTCAATGGTTGAACTTCAACAACAAAGTCCAAAGTAAATTTATTATCAAAGTGCATATACAGTATGTCACCATTTACAATGCTGAGCTTCTTTTTCTTGTGGGGATACTCAATATATCTACAGAGTAATAACCATAACAGAGTGTCAATGAAAGACAACTAGAATTAGAGTGTTCAACCAGTGTGCAAAAGACAACAAACTGCAAATACAGAAAAAAAAAATAAATCAGTGATAAATATCAAAAATGAGATGAAGAGTCCTTAGAAGTGACACTATTGGTTGTGGGAACATTTCAATGATGAGATGTGTGAAGTTAAGCAAAGTTATCCCCTTTTGTTGAATAACATGATTTTTTTAAATTGATTTTTAATGCATGTTCTACAACACTACAAACAAAAAAAAGCCCAAAAACAAAGTAGGAATTAGTACAGTGCAAGATAAACATACAATAGTAATTTAATACAAAATCTAAGATAATTGAGAAAGCACCCGTTGAAGTCATGTAAAGTTAGTGTCCTCCCCAAGCCCCACAAAAAAAAAACTCCAGACCAACCAAAACAAAATGTAGAAAATATAAATCAGAACATTCAAACCCCCAAAACTGTAAATACACTTGAAAACAGAAGATAATAATGCCTACTACCAAAAAAAGAGCTCAAAGCAAGGGACTGAAAAAAAAACTTAATTAAGAAGAAAGTTATGAAAATACTCAATAAAAGGTCCCCAGACCTTATGAAACTTTATATCCGAATTAAGAATTGAATAATGAATTTTTTCAAGGTCTAAACAGGACATGATATCGTTAAGCCATTGAGCATGCGTGGGTGGGGCAACATCTCTCCATCTAAGGAGGATTAGTCATCTAGCCAGGAGAGAAAATATTCGACATTTAGTCGAACTCAAGCGTATATCTGTCTCACCCAAGAAACCCAACAGAGCAATTAAAGGGCTAGGTTCCAAGTGGCAATTCAAAATACAGGATAAGGTTATAAAAACATCTTTCCAAAATTCCTCTAAGCTAGGACAGGTCCAGTACATATGAATAAGAGAGGCCTCGCCACTTTTGCATTTATCACAAAGAGGACTAATATTAGGGTAAAATCGAGATAATTTAGATTTGGACATATGGGCCCTATGAACAATCTTAAACTGTAAAAGACAGTGGTGAGCACAGAGAGAAGTTGAATTAACCGATTTGAGAATCTAGTCCCAAACCTCATCAGATAAAGGGATATTTAAGTCATGCTCCCAAGCCATTCTGATTTTATCCACAGGGGCACGCCGTAGGGATACTAATTTATCAGGATAAAGGATATTAAGCCTTTACCCAGTGGATTAATAGAAAGAAATAAATCCATAGCATTTCAGGGAAGTTGGGAATTAAAGGATTGATAAAGTGTCTGATTTGGACTTACCTGAAGAAATGGGCATTAGGCAGATTGAACTTAGCAGAGAGCTTTTGAAAGGATGCAAAGTGATTATCGATAAAAAGATCTTCAAAATGCCTAATGCCCTTTCTATACCAATCATAGAATGTTGAATCATACATAATAGGTAGAAAAAGATGATTATGTAAGATAGGACTAGAAAGGGAAAAACCATAAAAACCATAAAATTTCCTAAACTGGGCCCATATTCACAAAGAATGTCTAGCAAGAGGATTAACAATTAGTCTAGACAAACTACTAGGGAGTGCAGAACCAAGAAGTACAGAAATAGATAGATCTTTAGTGGAATTCAGCTCCGTTGCTACCCAATTAGGACACTCAGATTGGCTATGAAAAAAAGACCAGAAGATAGTGCAACAAATGTTAGCTGCCCAGTAATATAAATGAAAATTAGATAAGGCCATGCCACCCTCTTTTTTAGATTTTTGAAGATAAACTTTATTAATTCTAGAATGCATATTCTTCCACAGATAGGACAAAATAATAGAGTCTAAGGAATCAAAAAAGGTTTTAGAAATAAAAATTGGAATAGGTTGAAATAAATATAAAAATTTAAGGAGAACGTACATTTTAATAACATTAATACGACCTACCATGGACATAGATAGAGGTGACCATTGTGACAGACTCTGTTTTGTAGTGTATAAAAGATTGGCAAAATTTTCACGAAAAAGATCTTTAAACTTCCTTGTAACTGTAATACCAAGTTAAGTAAATTGATTATGAACTACTTTAAAGGGGAGGTCATGAAATGCCCCAATGCTTGTGCTTCTTTATTCATTGGGAAAAGTTCACTCTTATGTAAATTAAGTTTATAGTGTTACGAAGGATGAACAGCTCTGATGGGCAGAAGGGTACAGAGTTGCCCATATTCTCCCCCCCCCCCCCGGGAGAATCACAAACTGTTACTGTTACCACGCTGCTAATGAGAGAGAAAGAGAGACAAAGGGAAAACATACTGGGACTGGAACATCTGCTACTGATAAGAGAGGGGAGAGAGGCTTGTTGTTCCACTATATTATGACTCCTGAAAGACTTATGGCTTCTGAGAAGGATTGTTTACTTGGTACCATTCTGTTCATTAAAATTCCTCAGTGGCCAGCCAGAGTGGGCTGGTTTGATGGACTAAGCCATTCAAAACTGATTGACACCTGAGACCCCATGAGTGGGGAAAAAAGTGAGGTCTGGGGAGACACCCCTCAGACACACCAGGAGACACACTAGTGAGCACTGCTTGAGTGTTGGAACCCACAAGAAGGTGTGGGGCATTGGAGACCGAACAAAGAATCGGTCAGTTTAACTCACAGTGTTATAGCAGGGCTGGTGGGAGCTTGTCTGTGTGTCCATCCTTGCCTGGGTGACGAGTCCACCACAAAAGAATGGTCTAGCTGAAGGATAGAGGGGTCATAGCTGAATGGCCACAACAACACATTGACAGATCAAGAACGAAAAGGAAAGTTTGCCTGGCTGCAGCTGTCACTGTTTGCTCGGTCTCTCTCTCCAACAATTACAACAAAACCACCAACAACTACCTCAGCACGTATGAACTGAACTGAACTTTATATTCACATATGACAATTCATTATCCCCTAGACATCGATAGAGCTTGCTTATTATTGATTATTATTATACGCACACTTTTAGGTTTAGTATTGCTAATGTGTATTATCTGTATATTTGCATTGTTGATATTGATTTGTATATTTTACTAATAAACACTGTTTGAAAATAGTACCACCAGACTCCAATGGATACTTCTTTCTCTGCTGGTTAGACACCCAGTTATCAGGTACGTAACAATAGCCAGAAAACTGGCTAAATTGATCAAGAAGTGAAAACGTTGGAGGTAAGGATGTGGATGGATTTGAAAGAAAATGTAATAGATCATCAGCATAAAGAGAAACTTTATGCTCAACAACCCCCCTCCAAATCCCAGTCAATTCAGGACAGCTTTGGAATGCTATCGCCAGAGGTTCTACAGCCAAATCAAAAAAGAAAGTGACTTAAAGGGCATCCTTGATGGGTGCCACGTTTAAGGTTAAATAACTGGGATTGCTGAGAATTAGTCAAAACAGAGGCGGTAGGACATAGATATAGCAATTTGATCTAAGAGATAAAACTTTGACCAAGGTCAAATTTTTCTAAAACCACAAAGAGGTAGTTCCATTTTATATGATCAAATTTGAGTGGTAGTAACGGTTCTTGATCCTGGTAGTGTGTGTCCTGTGGGTCTTGTACTTTCTTCCTGATGGCAACAGTGAGAAGAGAGCATGTCCTGGGTGGTTGGGGTTTTGGATGATGGATGACTCTTTCCTATGACAGAGTATCATCTAGATGTGGTTAATGTTTGGGAGGATCTTACTGTTAAGCAACAAATTCTAAAGATTCACTAAAGTTTGAGTAAAGAATTTTCTCCTTTGCAGAGTGCTAAACAGACTGCTCATTATTCTCAGACTGTGCCCATTGGTTCTACACACTTCACTGGGAAAACAAACTCCTTACTTTGATTTACCATCGAAAGAAGTTTGTAAATATCAATAAAATTAGCATTCATTCTTTTAACTGCTTTGAAATAGAGATGAAAACATTGGAACCGTTTCCATATATTTAATGATAATGCTACCTTGTCAAGTGCCTATTTGACTCAGGCATCAGTTCAGTGGGATTCCTAGTAAAGATGTCACAAAGCTTAATTATTATGTAGAGACTGAAACGCAAAGGTTTGTAGATTCTGGAAATCCAGAATAATGCTGAAGATACAGAGCATGCCAGGCAGCATCAATGAGGAGGGAAGTAGAGTCAATATTTCAGATGGTTCCTGACACTAGCAGACTCTGCAGCAGAGCCTTGGCAACATTACAGGTGGCAGCTGAACAGGGTCACAATCCTACGTATTTTCCAGCCAATTTAGTATTTCATTGTGGTTGTATTTAACTCCCATCCTTTCTTTTCAGACTTGTCAGGTCTTGATCAAGGCACAGCGGTCTCTGCTTACCTTTGTCTTTGTTCTGGGAAAGAAGATGACCATTCAGATTGATGCTGTAAAGGAGCAGTATTTATTTAGTATTAAGTTACAGGTTCTGAGCTGCAGTGTCAGTGTTAGCTTTCTGAATGTATATTTAGTTAACAACCCTGTTTGCCTTTATTACTTCCCTTTTGTTCCAAACAGTTCTTATTAAAATTCAGTGAACTGTTTCTTCTGTTTCAATGACTCTCCATCTGCACTTGGGCCTTAACCTAACATCTGTGTAAGTAAGACACAACAACCAAAATAGATCTACTGAAAAGAGAACAGCTGACCATGACAATGCTACTCATTGGCCAAGTAGGAGTGAAGTTAATGTCAGCGGAGGCTGTGTTGGCAGAAGTAGCTCACTAAGTGCAACAGCTACTCACACTATGAAAAGCCCAGCCCATCCCAAGCCAAAGTTCATGGAGGAGAAATCAAAGTCAGTTGAGAATGGGCTGGAGGAAATGTCTGAAGCAATGCAGCGACTACTCTTAGAGTTGCAAGCCCAGTCCAAACAGAAAAATCAGGTGTCAGCCCTCACAGTGATTCACAACAGCCAACCAGAATCAGGTCATCACATCAGACTAGCCTTTTAAAGGCAACCTCAACTCAATGTTGGTGGTTTTGAGTTATGCACATGTTTCCACCTATTAAATTTCTGTACACAGGCCACCTCAGGAATCACCAAAACTGAGCCACCTCGCTCAGGTCTATGTTCTATGGGTGGAGTAACAGCAGGTGCCTCTGGCTCATCCAGAGGAGTGTTGATATGCTCATGTTCATGTCATGACACCAGAGGCACGGTGGCAGAATCCTTCAAATCTTGGTAGGCCAGTTTAAGGTGATCTACCGAACTATCTTCAGGTTTACGCCTCCTATCTGTAATAAAAGTCTTTTCTCTCCATTAAAGAATTACAGAACAGCCCGTCACAAGTGGGCCTAAGTGGATGTTGGTATGCATCATTGTGGACAAAAATGAACAAGGCGGAATGTAGAACCCAAGAGTCCTGTATGCCATGATGGGAGGCAGGAATATGTGAAAGAATTGAGTTTACTGAGAAGGGAAGAATGCTGTTGGGAGGCCAACCAGGCAGTTGTGGCATCAGAAATAAATCACCCGACACTTGTAATGTTTGCACATACATCAACTCAGCCACGGACGACTGCAGGTCCTCTTTGTCATGTCATGGACGACCCGCAGGAAATGTTTATGCCAATACTCAGGTAGGCCCCCAGAGCAGCCTTTAAGGGGTGGGGAAACACCTCACATAGGCCATTGGACTGTGGGCACTACACTGTGGTGTGGTATAGCCTAATGCCATCACAGCCCCAAGGTCTGATGTGAATTGGGAACCGCAGTCAGAGGAAGTATCAGAAAGGGTGCCAAACCAAACAACCCGGGTGCTGATGAATACCAGAGCCACATTTGTGGCCATCATTGATGCTAGAGGGATGATCTCTGACCACCTGATGGTACCGTCCACCATGGTAAGGAGAAGTATGAAAATGTGGGAGGGGGAAGACGACCAAGCAGGTCGACATTGACATGATCAAGCCATCTCTGAGGAATCTCAAAAGGTACCAATGTGCCAGAACATGACGGTTAATTTTGTCCACTGACACTCCACATAGGCTGCAGTCCAACCATATACAGCCTTTCTAAGGCTGTGCCACACAAACTTTAGTGCAACCAGTTTCTGTGAGGTTTTCTGGCCTGGATGCAAGAGGTCATGTATGGAGTCAAAAACAGTCCACCTCCAGTTTGCGGGCACTATGTATTAAGGTTGACTGTTTGAGATGTTGCACAGAAGAGAAACCCCAACTTCCCAGAAGTTAAAGTCAGCCAAATGCAGGCCAGTGACTGCTGTTCAGTAAGCCTGGACTCTGGGTCAGGAGCTTGTTCTGCTGACATGCTGACAAAATTAATCCCTATGTGTATGGCCCCAATGGCTGGCTGTGAGAGGCAATCAGCCACAGCATTATTTTCCTTCTTGATATGTTGTATATCAGTTGTGAACTCTGATATGTCAACGAGGCGGTGTTGCTGCCTTATAGACTGCAGGGTCTGATATCTTGGCCATCGCATGTTCAAGAGGTATGTGGTTAATGAATGCTGTGAAATGTTGACCCTCTAGAAGAAAATGAACATGGTGAACAACTAGATAGAGCAAAAATCTCGCATTCAAATGTGCTGTACTGCCTTTCGGGGGGTGGGGGGGGCAGAGCTGCTGGCTGAAGAAGACGAAAGGCTGCCACACACCTTTGACCAGTTGTTTGTGCACAGCATCTACACCATATTCTGAGGCATCAGTAATAATGGCTATGAGTGCACTGGGGAGCAAGTGTGCCAGTCGTGTCACATTAAAAAGAGCTCCTTTGATGTCATCAAATACTCCAGTCATGTCTGCTGACCAGACAAGTATGTGATAGGGCCTTTGTCTTTAGAGGCAATATAAAGGAGAAGCATAAATTCTACAGCTCACAGAATGATGCGGTGATAGAAATTCACCATACCTAAAAACACCTGTAGTTTTTTAGTAATGCAGGGTGGTGGGAAATCCATAATAGTGGTTACTTTTGCTGGGCAGGGTTTAGCACCTTCTGCAGAGATGTGATGGCTGAGAAAGTCAATGATTGAGAAGCCAAACTGACATTTAGCAGGATTAATAATTAACCTGTGTTGGCTTAAACACTCAAAGAGTGTGAAGAGTTGTGATCTGTGTTTGGACTTGGATGGACTGGCAATAAGTATGTTATTCAGGTAAACAGAAAGAAAATCTAAGCCCTTTAATCCATCAGCCATTGGAAAGTCTGTGATGCATTTTTCAGCATGAGTGAAGAGCCCAGATAGGTTTATCACAGCCATTTTCAGAATCTCCTCCGAGCACACAGCACCTGATGGTATCGCCTAAATAAGACAACTTGAGGAAAAAATAATTTTCTGGCTAAACATGCCAAAAAGTCTTGGACACGTGGGAGTGAGTAACAATCCGGGGTTGGTGACCTCATTAAGATGGTCCACCATCAGACTTAGGGACCAGGTGAAGGAGTGAAGCCCAGGAGCTATTCGAGCTGCATACAATGCCGAGCCTTGCTGTTTGCTCTGCCTCACTGCCCTTGATCACAGCTCAGTGGATTTCATCACTGGTCTGCCTCGGTCAGATGGAAACACTTCCATTCTGGTACTTGTGGCCCTGTTCTCTAAAGTAGCCCACTTCATCACTCTTGCCAAGCTTTTGTCAGCTCGTGAGACTGCTACGCCCATGGCTCAGCATGTATTCTGGCTGCACAGTTCTCCTCAGGATGTAGTGTCTGAATATCAGGGCTCGCATTCTGTTTTTCAAAGGCTTTCTGTTCTGTTTTGGGAGCCACAGCCAGCATCTCATTAGGTTTTCACTCCCTATCTAACGGGCAGACTAAGAGAATGTATCAGAATTTAGAGACAACCCTGCACTGCCTTGTCACCTCTAACGCCACAACCTGGACCTTCCAACTGGTTTGGGCATAGACATCCCACAATAATATCCAATCATCCTCCACTAGCATGTCCACCTTTGAATGCCAAAAGTGATTCCAGCCACCATTCTTCCCTGAGCAGGAGATAGAAGTGGGAGTTTTGCTGCTTAACAGTTGACCCAGTGCTTCAAGTACATGTGGAGATTAGCCAGGGCTTCTTCACTGTGCACTCAGAAAGAACATGCCCTGTAGGCTGATCAGCTCCGCTAACCGTTGAGGCCTGTCAAGCCAGGAGAGAAAATTTGGCTGGCAAGTAGAGATCTTCCTTTGGAAGCTGAGAGCCATGTTGGCTCCATGCTATGTGGGACCATTCATAGTGGAGAAGGCTATCAAAATAGCTTCCTATAAGCTGTGACTACGATCCACTATGAAAATTCCACTTACTGTTCCATGTTTCCCAGCACAAACTGGTGACCTCTCCCCTCCTTGATCCAGTCACCCCTCTACTCCCTCCTTCCTTCTTGGTAGATGATTTGACAGACTTGGTCCCTAACCTATTCTGTCATCTCACTGGGTGAGGAGCAGGGTCCAGTATCTCATGGATTGGGAGAGATATAGCTAAGCAATAATTCTGGGTTCCAGCTCATGCCATCCTGGGCATATCTCTCATCCAGAACTTCCACTGGGCACAAGTCTCTTGCCCCTTGGGATCTATGCCTAGGGAGGGTGCCCTGCCACAAATCCAAACTCTGCTGCATAGTCTGGATGCCCACATGGGGGGCTGCTTAATGGGGTTGGCAATCAAGCTCATAAGTATGCATGTTCCAGCCAATTAGAGACTTTTTATGTTTGCATTTCCTTTCATTTTAGTCTTGTTGAGTCTTGACCAAAACACAGAGGTGGCAAATCTCCCTGCTTACATTTGCCTTTGTTCTGGGAAAGTAGACTGCAGTTTAGACTAGTGGTTACCAACCTTCTTAAGCACAAGATCCCCTACCTCAGAGTCAGTGAAAGGCAAGATCGACCTACTAAATCGTTTAGTCACACGCATACGCACCAGGCAGAAAAGACCGGAAGTAAAACCCCGCAACCCAGAAACAACCTATCTTTACAAACAGCTTCCGTAACGGGAGTATTGCCATATTACCATGATCTTAATTAGTATTGCTTATTTTTATAATGCTCACATTACAACACCTTTAATTCAATGTTTCATTGTTTAATTTTAGTTCAACACGAAAAATAAACGAATAAAAATTGATTGTTGCATTCAGTGTGATGACTGGGGCTGAATACTTTCTGCTAGTTCCATGAAATTTGGCTCATAACTACAGCCAGCCAGTTTGAGACAGTCTGTGAGGTGTCTGTCAGTAAGACAGCCCCTGTACTTAGATTTATTAATTTTCATCTGTTGCAGCACAGCACCCTCGCAAACCTCCTGACAGACTGAATATTTGAATGGACAGTTTCCTTTGTTAGACTGAATGTTGAATCTGCCGCGTTGTTCAGGTATTTTGTATTTGTAAACTGATACTAGTGTCTCAGTAAAAGTTTCAGAGGTATGCAAGATAATGACACCACCATTTTTTGTTTCCCAGTTATTTACATTTGGGGAATGTTGGAATTTAAAGGAGAAATGTTGTAATGTGAGTATTAAAAAGATAAGTTAATACAAATTAGGATAATGGTAATGTAGCAATACTCCCGCTACGGAAAGCAGTTTGTAAAGAGAGATTGCTTCTAGGTTGTGGGGTTTTACTTCTGGTCTTTTCTACTGCAATGCATGACGGGGGAGCTATAATCACATGCGCACTGGGCAGAAAAAATGGAACTAAAACCTCGCAACTCAGAAACAATCTCTCTTTACAAACAGCTTTAAGTAGCGGGATTATTGTCATATTAGCATTATTCTAATTAGTATTACTTATTTTTGTAATGCTGACATTACAACAGTATTTGTGTATACGTTCTTCATTTTTTTCGGGATTTACTGCGAAAGTCTCAAAGATTGACCGGTCGATCACAATCGACCGGTTGGCGACCACTGGTTTAGACTGATGCTGTGAAGGAGCGGAATTTATTTAGTATTAAGTTACTGCTTCTGCGCCACGGTGTTGCCAGTAGCTTTCAGTGTGAGTGTTTTAGTTACTGCTTTTGTTCTGGGCAGTTCCTTTTAAAATTCAGTGAGCTGTTCGATCTGCTTCACTGTCTCTCCGTCTGTACTTGGGTCATAACTGCATATTTATGTAACTGCCTGACTGGCTGACTATTCCCAGCATCTTCTGGTTTAATTTCATTTTCAGAATTAATGAGTAATGAGAAATGTAGTTTAGGGATGAGCCTGAATGTCATAAAGGGGGACATTGAGGGTGGACCCAAAAGCAAGACACAGGCACTGAACTACCAGGAACAGGACTAGGCATGAGAAGGAAGCAGAGGAAGAGAGGAAGAAAGGACGCTGGACATGACCTCGGCCCCAGACGAGACAAGCACTCTGGGCCTGGGCTAGGACCTGACTAGGATAGGGAATCAGGACATGGAACTGGGGACAAGGAGCCTGGGATTGGACTCTGAGCCAGAGACTGGACAAGGACCCAGAAACTGGGTCTTGACTCCAGGCTGGGCAAGGTACTCCTGAGCTGGGTGAGGCACGTCGATAAGACAAGAACAGAGCCTTATTCGAAGGAGAGACAGGAACATGGAACACAGAGCCAGGATCCCTCCTTGGGTACAGGACATAGGGCTGGGACTCATACACAGAACACAGAGCCAGGACCCCTCCTTGGGTACAGGACACTCGGTATTTCATTGTCCTTTAATTGCTTGGGGCTCTTTGGAGAATGCCAAAAAAATTGTTGACTCTGAGAAAGGACAGGAGGGATTAAGGTGGTTATAGGCTAAATGCAAGCAAATAGGATTAGCTTGGATAAGTTTGACTGGTAAAATCTTGACTGCATTGAGATTTTCAATTCACTGCTCTAAAAGATGTTGATTTTTCTCTACACCCTGAGCCACCAACTTTGCTCTCAAACTGAAGGGCCAACACTCAAAGGGCTTTCTTTGTCCTCACTCAAGTTTATGACCACAAGTACAACTTCAACCATGTCTAGACTACCTTGACCCCAGAGGTGAAGGTTAGAGTTCTGTTCTCTCAGAATATGTCCAAGCTGCTGCTGCTGATCTCGGCCACATATCAATATATGTTGCTGCATCAGGGAGGCCACATACACTCCAAAATGACAAAGGGCAAAGTTTAATCACATGCCCTTCAGTCACTGGAAGAAGTCAATAAGTGCATGTGCCTTTGTACCTCCCTCTTCAACTGAATCCTCAACTTCCTCACTAGAAGACCACAGTTGGTGTGGATTGGTAATATCTCCACCTCACTGACAATTAACACTGGCACACCTCAGGATGTGTGCTCAGCCCACTGCTCTACTCTCTCTACACCCATGACTATGTGGCTCGGCACAGCACAAATGCCATCTGTAAGTTTGCTGACATCACAACTATTGTTGGCAGAATTGCAGATGGTGACGAGAATGACATATATCAGCTAGTTCAGTGGTGTTGCAGCAACAGTCTTAACCTCAACATCATCAAGACTAAGGAACTGTCAGTGGACTTTAGAAAGCATAGGATGAAGTCCTCATAGAGGGATCAAAAATGGAAAGAGTAAGCAATTTCAAGTTCCTGGGTGTCAACATCCCTGAGGATCTATCCTGTGTCCAGCATATCAATGCAATTACAAAGAAGGCATGACAGTGGCTATATTTCATTGGGAGCTTAAGAAGATTTTGCATGTCAACCAAAGGCACTCGCAGATCTCTACAGATGTGCAGTGGGGCACATTCCAACTGGTTGCATCATCTTCTGTTGTGCGTAGTGTTGTAGCGTGAATGAAAGCACCAGAGAGAGAGTTACTGGTAGATACAAAGAAGCTTCTTTATTTGATATAATGAGGTACAGCAAGGATCATACGGAGTCCCTTTGGTGGAAAAGGTCTGCCAGCCCAATGTGGGCTCAATATTTATTTGCTAAATACAAAGAGCAATCCCTATTTACAAAGTATAGACAATGCTTTCTTTTGAAGCTACATACAAGACATCACACCTTCTGACTTCATCCACTTCTCCTGACACCCAAACGTCTGGGTTGGTATTCACAGCCTTTAGGAATGCAAGTTAAATCCACAATACATTTATTTGTTATTTTACGTGCTAACATAGAGGACAGTTCGTATATTCATTGAAACTACAGCATCTGGTCAAACTACGGTGTCAGCAGCATCTGGTATTCACAGCTTTTAGGAAATGCATTGTTATGAACTCAATCCACAGTACTTTGTCAAACAGAAGACCGGTGTCCGAAGCCATTTGTTAAGGGTGAATGACCTAAACACAAAAATTCACTCTAACAGTTAGGAAGTACTACAGAGGACTGAAGGACACTGCAGAAAGTTGTGAACTCAGCTCCATCATAGGCGCTAGCCTCTCCAGCATCTTGGGCATCTTCAACGAACAGTGCCTCATAAAGGTGGCATCCATCATTAAGGACCCTGATTACCCAGGACCTACCCTCTTCTCATTGCTACCATCAGAAAGGAGGTAGGCACACACTCAATGATTCTGGAACAACTTCTTTCCCTCTGCCATTGGATTTCTGAAAAGACACTGAACCCATGAACACCACCTCAGTACTTATTTTGCACCACTTAAGTAATTAAACTGTTTAACTTACAGTTTTTATTATTATGTGTTGCAATGTACTGCTGCTGCAAAAAGCAACAAATTTCACAGCATATGCCGGTGATATTAAACCTGATTCTGATTCTGACATTGCAAGCTTCCCCAATGTGAGAGATTCCGAGACTGAACTCACCCTTACTGAGACTTACCCTGAAACCTATTATCACAGTCAGTGCTGTGTAACATTGAAATGTCCAAAGACATGGTTCTATGAATCCTGCACTCAATGCTTTTTGATCTTTCTCTGTGGGGGATGGGAATGAGTGTGATAGGACTGAGAATAGGGCTATTGCTTTACAAGCTGGGTCCCTGTGTTGTGAGACTGTCAGGAAGGACAGGCATAAAACAGGGCAAAATTGCAGCCAGTGAGATGAGTTGGAGGGTAAAAGGGGTACAAAATCAAGAAGGCTGTTGGATACAGGTTTGAAGGTTTTATGCACGCAGTATATGGAGCAATGTACTGTGGAGGATCTCGCAGCGCAGTTAGAGATTGGCAGCTATGACATTGTGGGCATCACTGAGTCATGGCTGAAAGAAGATTCAAAGATACAAAGTATATTTATTATCAAAGTATGTATGCAGTATTGAAATCTGAGATTTGTCTTCCCACAGAGCCTTGAAACAAAGAAACCCATGGAACCCATTCAAAGGAAAACAACAACCTCCCCACACCTAATATTCAAAAAAAAATACACACAAAAAACAAAAAAAAAGTAGCAAAAAGCACAGAATAGTCATAGTTATAGAGAAGTACAGTGCAGAAACAGGCCATTTGGCCCATCTGGTCTATGCTGAAACCATTTAAACTGCCTCCCATCAACCTGCACTGGGACCTTAGCCCTCCACATCCCTACTATCCATGTGCCTATCCAATCTCATATTAAACATTGAAATCAAGCTTGCATGAACCACATGTGCTGGCAGCTCATTTCACACTCCTATGGCCCTCTGAGTAAAGAAATTTTCCCTTGTGTTCCCCTTAAGCTTCTTATCTTTCACCCTTAACCGATTACCTCTGGTTGTTGTCCCACCCAACCTCAGTGATAAAAGCCTGCTTGTATTTACCCTATTGATTCTCCTCATAATTCTGTATACCTCCATCAAATCTCCTCTCAATCTTCTATGTTCTAAAGAATACAGCCCTAATCTTTCCTTTAAACTCAGATCCTCCAGACACGGCAACATCCTTTAAATTTTCTCTGTAATCTCTCAAACTTCTTTACATCTTTCCTGTAGGTAAGTGACTAAACTGCACACAATACTCCAAATTAGACCTCACCAATGTCTTATACAACTTCAACATAACATCCCATCTCCTGTACTCAATGAATTAATTTATGAAGGGCAAAGTGTCAAAAGATATGGACTTCATTGCCACAAGCAGCCGTGGAGGCCAAGTCACTGGGTATGTTTAAGGCAGAGGTTGATAAGATCTTGTTTAGTGAAGACATGAAACATTATGGGGAGAGGGAACTAATTTTGCTCCTACGTTTTATGGTCTTATGATTTCCACAAACATTATTGTGATGACCAACAGTGTTGTGTTAATGTCAAAAATGAAGTGTGAATTTGCTCCTAACCCCATAAAGAACAAATAGCAATTTTGTCCAGTAATTCAGTTGGCAGTGTATTCACAATCGGAATCAGGTTTAATATCACCAGTTTAATATTGCTTTGTTCAAGATCTTGCTGTCTTTCTCAGGTGCCTATGATTTTATATGTTTGCCCTTTTCCCAGTTTCTGAGAGGCTGGGTTGACCCTTCAAGCTGAGATAAACTTTAGTTAAGCAATTCTGTAGTCGGGCTATGAATTTAACTAATACTTTAATCTCATTTATCATTTAGAATTTATTATAAAATAGATAAAATACATTATGACTATTCAGTTGAATGTTCAAATTAATTATAGACTAATGGGAATATTTAAATGCAGCTAACTATAAGCCTGATACAAGTGCATTGAATGCCATCTCACGTTGTGAGTATCTGAGAAATATATATTTAATTTCTTGTTTTTCCTTTTGTACTTAAATGCAATGCATTGTGGTGTAAATTTCTTAAACACAAGAGATTCTGCAGATACTGCAAATCGAGAACAACACACACAAAAGGCTGGAGAAACTCAGCAGGTCATGCAGCATCTAAGCAGAGGAATAAACAGTCTCCATTGATGCCGCCTGACCTGCTAAGTTCCTCCAGCATTTTGTATATGTAGTACAAATATCTGTTGGGTTTCCCAGAGAATATCAGTGATGTATACACTTGATGAGGAAAATAACTGTAAACCTAATGTATGCCCCATAACAGTTGCTATTTGGCAAGAAATTGATAGGCCTTGGATTATTGGCAGAGGAGCTAGACTTGGCATGGACCATCTTACCTCTGCTGCAGTAATGTATTGAAGGCATTAGGGTCGGTGCACAAAGGCAGTGTGCAGTCCAACAGTAAAAGATTATCTTAGACATTTCTCTTACAATCGCAAGACCTTTTGGACCTTAATAATATAAAATGCTGCAAGTCACTTTCTCTTATTTATTGGCACAACAAATGGTGGATGAGTGGTGTGGCCTCAGTTCTGACGAGGACTCGGCCTCAAGCCTGTTGCTATGGTCCAGGAGTGAAGATCCTGGAGGCAGTGGAGTGCGGCATCCATGCTGATTGGGAGCTAGCCTCTCATTTTGGAGCTGCCTTTCAGTGTTCCGTCAGCGGAGTAACGAGCTGGATTGCATATGTATATACGTGCATGCATACATTCATTTGCAGACTGTCGAGATCTACTGATAGCCCCCATGTACCATCAATCTACAGAACATGGGGCTCAGGAACTTGGGCTATAAATATTTTTTTTGCGTGACTGGGTATTTTAACATGCTGTTTTATATTTGCTATATGTGCCATATGCTGTGCTGTGCTGTGTTTGTTTTCCACCCTGCCCCAGGAGGAACATTGTTTCATTTGGTTATATTCATGTATTGGCAAATGATAATTAAATTTGAACTTATTCCTTATGGAAATGAGGCATTGCTCTAGATCTCCTCATATGCTTCAACAAATTGCCTAATTTGAGAACCATATTCAAGCACTACAGAATGCTGGGGTTGGTAGTTCTCAATTAATGGGTATTTAAGTTAAGTGTTCAATTTGGCATTCAATAATTATTGCTGCATGTACCAATATACTGTGAAAATCTTGTCTTGCATACGGTTCATACAGATCAAATGAATGAATGAATGAATGAAATTTTATTTCGGTCAGTACAAGCATAACAAAAAGCATCATTTTCAACAATGATTTCTTAACAATCATTTTATAAAACAAAATTAAATAATAAAAATCTTTAAAACAGACCAAAAGGGTGTAAGCTGAAACTACAGCTTATTATGCCTACCCCTCTTACATATTACAAAAGTAGGTAAAATCATTATATAATGCATTGAGGTAGGGCAAGGTAAAACAATAACAATGACAATTGAGGTTTAAAAACTACATAGAAAGTGCAGAGCAAGTAATAATATGCAAGATCGTAATGGGTAGGATTGTGACGTCGTGTTTATTTTATCGTACAACAGATTCATTTAAGAATCTGATAACAGGGATTGTTGCTGTCCTGGAGCCTAGCGGTACATGCTTTCAGGATTTTGTATCTTCTGCCCAATGGGAGAGAGAAGAATAGAGAAAGTCTGGTGTGGATGAATTCTTTGATAATGCTGGCTGCTCTGGTTTCCAAGATGTACTGAGCTGTGTCCACATCTCTCTGCTGCTTCTTGCAGTCATGGGCAGTAGTTTCCATAACAAGTGGTGATGTACTCGGATAGAAAGACAACTCTGTTGTGCTGGTTGTTGATTGACCTGTTCAAGGGATGCAGCAGCTCTTTTCCATTGCTTGCCTTGTGTGCCACAGTTCCAGATTCCAGTGTTGGAGGTATAAGAATTGCATTTGCGAGAGACTGGCTTGCTTTCCTTTGTCTGCAGGGGCTAATCTTCACACTGAGGTTGTGTCAGTGCTGAAGAACCATTGGAAAAGTATGCTGCAGATATTGGAGGATGCATGCAATCACTTAGCTAAGTATTTGTTTGCTAAATGTTTAGTTTTGTAGTTATGTAATGTGAGGGAGACTTAGTGAAATACACATTGAATTTGAAGTGTTCATGAATATTTAGTGATATAGCTTTTGTAACTTAGGCGCAGGTGTCTGGTCAAATGCTTTACTGTATGTTGTAAATAACTGATTAATGTTCTTATTCAAAATCAGTGTCTTCTGTCTCACTGATCAAACCCATGAACCTGCTTCCTCAGGACAATGGAGTATTGGCAAAAATTGGTAAGAGTTGCCAAATTTTTTCAGAGTTCTGAGAAGTAGCGGCATTAGTGAACTCCTGTGGCCATGATATCAACATTCCTATTGCTGTCTGTAAGAAGTTTGTACATTATCCCTGTGACTGCGTGGGTTTCCTCTGGGTGCTCCGGATTCCTCTCATAGTCCAAAGCTGTACCATTGATAGATTAAGTAGTCATTCTAATTTGCCCCATGATTAGGTTAGGGTGAACTTGCAAGTAGTTGGGCAGCATGGCTTGAAGGGCTAAGGGCCTATTTCATGCTGTCTCTCAACAAATAATAGAAAATAAAATGACAGGAGCATTATGGACTATTGGTGATATTCACTCCTCGGAATGAAATCTCTCAACCCACTCAACCAAAAGACCATGTGCCTTCCTCTTTAAATTTAATGACCAACTCTTTTGTTTTGCTGATATTGAAGGCAAGGTTGTTGTCATGATACTATGTCACTAAGCTCTCTATCTCCTTCTTTTAATCTGCCTTAACGTTATTTGAGATGCAACACACTTTGGTGGTATCATCTGCAAATTTATAGTTTATTCTGCTGGCACTCAAATTCCATAGCCAGAAAAGGTATAATCAAAAGACAAGCCTTATATTTTTAAGTCTATAGCTAGTAAATCATTTCTGTACATTTCTGAATGAAAAAGTTTAATGGGAAAGTTAGATTCCTTTTGCTGGAACCAAGTAGTTTTTCCTTTTCAACAGATTTTGAAACACTTTGATTCACTAATTTAAATTGCTGATGTAAGTACTGCTGTCAGCAGCATTTCGTTGTGTAGCCAAATGAGCAGATTATTTCATCATTGTCTATTCAATTAAAATACATTTGGGAATATGGACAAATGCTCCTCTGAGAAAAGAGATACACATTTACTGAAAAACACCATGAATTTTGTCCTATTCTCTGTTCTCTGTGTGTGCATTAATCTGGTTCAAGGAAGCTTAAATCGGTTTGAATTTACTAAACTGGGTATTAAAACTGCCTTCTCAGTACTTCCTCTCTGCCACATCTGTTTTGACAATGCCACATCCATTTTGAAAATAGTCCTTTTCCCTAAATTAAGGATAATCTCAATGATTGACAGTGTCCTCAAACTAGTCTGTTTTGTTCTGCATTCTCCTGCTCACTCCCTTCCTCCAAAAATCCACTAGGATTCCTTTTGTTTTCACCTTTCACCCTACCAATTTCCACAAACACTTGGTCACCTTCTGACTTCTATACACCTTCATCTCCGAATGTATCTTCCTTCCTCTCTATTCTCAGCATTAAAGGATCTTTCCCTCTGTCACTCTTCAGATCACTTTACTATTAAGAAGATATACCTCTTTTGACACTTTCTAATGAACCAACAGTAGGTGCAACACCTACTCTGGTTCATATTAGAGATGTTAACCTTCATGTTAACCTTCATGTTAGAGATGGTCCTTGCCAGATAAAATATGGGTTAAAATGTGCTTATTTCACTTTAGAGTGCAGCTTACACTGCTCATCTGCTCTGAGCTGGGAAGCTCCAATCAAACCTATTATTGTCTATTGCTTGTTTTAAGCTGAAGCTATCCAGTGGATTGTTTCTAGTACAGAAAACAGGTAGGCTGTTGCTGATAACAATATTGAGTTTAGAGAGATAAAATTGGATGCATTGCTGAAGTGCACACATTGAATACATAGATGTCCTTTAGAACAGAGGTAAAGGAGGATTTTTTTTAATCAGAGGATGATGAACCTATAGAATTCATTCATCCGTGGATGGCTGTGGAGGCCAAGTCATTGGGTATGTTTAAATTGGAGGTTGATGGATTCTTGACTAGTAAGATTGCCAAAGGTCACTGGGACAATGCAGGAGAATGGAGTTGAGAGGAATAACAGAGCAGCCATATCAAATGGCAGAGCAGAATTGATAGTCCAGATAGCCTAATTCTACTCGAATGTCTTATAGTCCCATGAATAGTGAGCTTGTTCATAATAATGTACATCATTTCAAAGGGTTCTTGAAAGAGTTGTCTTCTTCCCCAGATGTTAAAATCGTGGATCCTTCTACTGTGGGCTCCAATAAGTGGTAGCCACAGGGCAGTGAGTCACAATGATTTTTACAGTCATGCAGTACACATTATTGTGTTTTGCTGTCCGCCTCCCCACCCCTACACCCCTACGCTCACCACTCCTATTGGTAAGTTTAGGTTGGTTGTCGCAAATTCAAATCTACAGTAAGGACTGGCTTCCATTCAGCAAAGTCCCTTTAAAGATGTTATGTTCCATTATTCTGTATGAATTAAGAGAACAAAGAGACCTGTGAACTAATTAAACCTTGCGATTCAAACCTTGCTTAGTATGCCTTCTCCATTAATCACTAGATAGACAGTGAAGGACTTGATAAAGTTATGACTAGGTAAGACAGCACTTAGATTGGATGCTCTGTTGGAAAGCAGTAAATCATATTGAGTATGGTGATTGTTACACTTCTCTGTCAGTACAAATTCTGTTCATGTATGTCTACAGCAACAGTTCCATCGAGTTTGACAAGTCCAGTATTTTACATTTTAATATGACGCAGAGGACTGTTCTGTCAAATTGACTGTGGTCAATACAGCCACACCCAACTCCTTGCCACTGTAGGCAGGTCTCTCTAGGTTGGGCCTGATAGCATCTAGGTGGAGGAAACTAATCAGAGGTCCCAGTACTTTATCAGAGACATAACAGGCTTAGGCAGAGCTTTACGTTCCTTGCCATTCTGGTCCAATGAGTTTCTGAAGACAGTTAACATAGGGTCTTGCTGCTGAAAAGTGTGCAAATCTCATTAAATAACCTGGAAGGGCTGGTGTGTTTCCTTGAATCAGATCATTTACATCACTAGTACCAGTTTCAACAGCTCATATTTGCTAAATCTTACAGCTTTAAAGACCTATGGGAACCAGTGCTGGGTTAAGAACAGTGCTGTGATTGATCAGACACAGACCCGTCAAGCTCAGCATCCTCTGAGATAGCGTCAGGCTCCCCTGCAAGTGACTGCACAGAGAGCCATGCTATTGCTCAAAGAGAAACTGAGCAGTTCGTGCATCCTACCTGGATGATACTGAACATCAAAGTCAAACACTGACAGCTGTGAGACAGTCTCTGCTCAATTGCTCCAAACTTGGCCATTTTCAAGTGGAATAGCAGATTATTGTCAGTAATTACAGTGAACTTGGAACCCAATAAGTAACCACAAACCTTCTCTACCATAGCCCACTGAAGTGCAAGCAGCTCCAATTTCATATTGCTATGATTCCTATCATTCTTTTCAGCATTTCTCAATCATTGGCTTGCATATGCAATAACCCACTTTGACTCTCCCTGTTGCTGGTATAAAATAGCTCCCAATCAGCGACTGCTTGCATCAGCCTTCATTATGAAAGGCTGTGTGAAATCGCAAAGCTGAGGAAAGGTGAACCGGTCAGTTTCTCTTTGAGTGAGTCAAAGGCGGTTTAACATTCTTCAGTCCAAGACTGTTTTAACAGCTAGTTTGTTTTACTAGGACTCCCTGCATTAAGACACAAATTCACTACATCATGCAGCAGACCTACGATCTTTGAGAATCCCTGAATGAACTGTATATAATTACTACAAAAGATGAGAAATGATCTTAAGCCTTTAACCGTGGATGGTACCAGCCACTGCTGAACAGCTGAGACTTTTATGAGATCTGTGCCTATTCCCTTGGCTAATACCTGTGCCCTAAGATCTTGACCTCTGACTGCAGAAAAGGCCATTTTTCCATTTTCACCTTCAGACCAGTCTCCTTGAGGCGCTGAAGCACTGTGTCAAACCTCTCTAAGTGTTCCTGGAAAGTCCATGAATACACTAGAGTATCATTCAGATACACCAGCATAATTTTGAATACAAAATCATTCATGATTGCCTGCATGAGTCTTTGAAATGTCTCCAACCCATTGCAGATCTCAAATGGTATATGAAAATATTCATATAGACCAAATAGGTTTGAGAAAAAGCAATCATATGTCTATCATGTCCCTCCACCACGACTTGGTGGTAACCACTTGTGAGGTCTATTGTCAAGAAACACTGCTTCCCACAGAGCATCAAAACTCATCAATACATGGGAGCCGGAAAACGTCCTCTTTAGTCTTAAGATTCAGTCTCTAATAATCTACACACAGTCTTATACTACCATCAGTCTCCTGTACCAATACTATAGGTGAGGCATACGCACTATTGCTCTCCTGAATCACACCCTTCTTCAACAACTTTGAGATGTGCTCTTTTATGTCAAGTTACTGGTTAGGTCGAATGCGATTGTAAGACTGTGAAACGGGCTCATCATCAATTAAGTGAATTTCATGCTTGACCTTGGCAGTGTACCCAAGGTCTTCACCTTCAGCTGCAAAAATATCCAGGTACTTTTACAGCAAAGCTCTTAGCTGAGCTTGTTTTACCCCCAATGTCGAGCTTGTCTAGAATTGACTTTAACTTGTGGTTGCTACCCTCCTCCTTTACACCAACTATCACTCGTTCAATGCCAGCTGAGAGCCACTGAAATCTTACAGCACATTGCTGACCACTGTCTATGCCCTCTATCTTTGACCGTATACCCAGCTGTGTCCTAGATGAAAGCCACACATCCTCTCGAGAGAGGTTTAAAACCTGTATTGATACTGTATGGCTATGAGAGTCAACGAGCATGGGAATAACTACAACACTTCTTGATAGAGATGTGTTGTGGTTCAAGTAACATATTATGGTCAGTCCCAGCATCTCTAGTGGCCTTCCTGGCCACAATGGTGACTACAGATTCAACAGGTATGTGCTCAGTGCCTTTTCCCAATGCTCAGACTACAACTTTCTTTTTGGTCGTGTGCATCGGCTCTTTCTAGAAAAACCTCTCTACAGACACGTGTCATGTCAAATTCTGCATAGATAAGTTGTCTACATTGGCTTATAACGTCCATGCCTATTGTTACGTACTCGTGACACATGACAGTGGAGCCCTTGTCACGTGACTGGGGTTGAAGCTATACTGGACTTGAGGTGATGGTCTTGTGATGGTGGAATGACGTCATTTTCCCGCCAGTAGAGATCATGTGACGGGTTTTTTTTACAGGTTATAAAAGGTAGACCCCACCCTGTGAGGAGGGGCAGTTCGTGGCTGGATTTGCCAGGTTGACTTCATGCCACTGCGTGTTTTAAGTGATGACGCAGTTTAATTGAAGGATGAAGTTTTTATTTAATGCCTAAAGTTTAAAAGGTCATTGCCAGCAGGTTCTTTACGATTCCGCTAGTTCGAGAATCAGTGGAGAGTGAAGATTGGAAGTTCAGAAGTTAAAGATCGAGGAGAATCGCTTTCTACGGTGAAACGGGGGCGACCTTTGTTTGATCCTTATTTGGAAGGCTTTCGTTGACTATCTTCGTGTTAATCCCTGGGTTTAACCAGAAAGGATTGAGGATAGTGTGGAAGGAAAGGTCAGTGCCTTTAAGCAGTTCTGTTTCGTAAATTCTTCGTGGGAAGTTCGACTTCGGGGATCGAAGCACGCGACGTGAAAGAGAACCTAAATCGTCCTATAAAGTCTCTCCTTTTAAATGAACTGTGAGCATATCGAACTTTTGGCAATACCACTTTAAAGAACTGTATTGGCAATAAGACTTTAAAGAACTGTCTTTGCAACATCAATTTAAGAACTGTTTTTGCAATATCACTTTAAGAACGGTTCGGGCTGCCGCTCAGCAGCTGTTTCCGGTTGCGTTAGTGTTCGTTTACTTTTGGGGGGTTTGTTTTCTGTGTTTAATAAATGTGTTGTTTGTTATAAAAAAAACCCTTGCCGAACTCATATATTTATTGTTGCCTGAATATATAACACTAGAATGCATGGGATGGATTGTTCAGTGCTAACAGGATCCCTAACTACCAGGAAGCCACAGTTGGGTATCTTCATGCCCATTGCTTGAAGCTCTTGCTCTAGATACCCATGTTGAGGAATGTCAAGACAGTTAGCAGTTGTTACCATAAGCAGTGGACAACATATCCTCAACCTTTACATTCAAGTGTTCTCGAAAGAACTGCTCAGCCATGGTGCTCCCTTGACAGACAATGAACAGTGACACCTGTTATCTTCTCAACGACAGGACAAGTTCCTATGGCACATTGCAGCAACTGGTCATGAAGAGGCTTTACAGAATCTGAGTATATAAGATTCCCCCGAATTGCCCAACTCACAACAACCTGAGACGCTGGAGGATTCGGGCTCTACATCCCATGCACTTTACTTCTGTGGGCAACTCTTGGCCACATGCCCTTCCACCTGACACTTGAAGCATATTGGTTGCCCATCTTCTGTGATGTAATGTAGGCCTTCTGCTGGTAGCAAGTGCAACACCTCTTTGTACAGTAAATTCTTTCACTGTTTGAGTGAACTCACTAATAGCTTTGCTCTGTTCTGTGACTACTTTAAGGACATAATCTAGAGTGGCAGACTTGATTCCTGAGCTCTAAGTGTTGAGCACTGTGCCTTGCAATGGCTACACTTTGACTTTACAGCTTTTGCATTTCCTCAAGATTCTTCTAAAAACCACAGATAAGCCTCTTATCATTGAGGACTCAGGGTTGTTCTGCACGTATTTGCGGAGCTCTCTTATTAGGGAAGGATCTTTGATCCCCCCAAAAAATTGACCTCTGAGCACCACTTTCTCATTGGTCACAGCATTAGGGGAACACTTCAGTAGCACATTACGTAATAAGTTGTGCTAGGGCAAGTGAAAACTGTCTTATGTCTTCACCCTCGTGTTGTTTGTGAAAATAGAAGCTACGCAACTCTGGGGTGTGCTACACTTGTCTCTCAAGGCTTCCCTGCAATGGTTGAACAAGTCATCAGACACGTCTTCTTCAACATCACTGCATATACGTGCTTCTTCTAGAGCTGCACCCCTGAGCAGTGACATTACTAAATCATACTGATCCTGCTCAGACTGATTTCTAGCATGAAGCACACATTCGACTTCCTCAATAAAGTCATCCACAGACCTCCCATCTTTCTCAGCATCATCTGTAAATGGAGCCGTGTTTCTTTCCCTTGGAACTTACACATAGGAACTCTTGCTTAATTTATCTACAGTTGTCATGGCTTCTTCATGCCTACTATGCAACTCTCTAATTTGTTCAGTCAAATCAGGTTCAGTTTGTTTATCCTCTGAAGGTGACATTGTGAAAAACCAAGTCCTTAAAGTCTCTACAACAAGCCTGGAAAAGGGGTTGCTGAAAGTCTCCTGCAGAAATAAACATTAACTTCATTGGCACAGTTGCTCTGGACCACTGTCACAGTTTCCGTCTGGGTGTCAGTCCCGAATGTGACTTCATGCCCCTGCATTTTCACAACAATAGGCTGGGAAATCAGGTAAATAGCAATAAGGTGTAGACCTTACCTGTATAAGGAATGTGGAGCACTTCGTTATAATATTTAAATCATTCTCTTAAGTGTGGCTGGGACCCTAACCTAAGGTTAAAGAAGAACTGATCTGTCCAGAACAGCATTATCCTCAAGGACCTTAAAGTGAAACTCCATCCTTCCTACTGAGAACTGTGGCCTTTTCATTTTGCACTGATTGACGACATTCTCCATGCCACCATCCCCTTGCTGCTACACTCACTTTTATGGTTACCTTTAAAGATCAGAAACAGAATCCAGTTTATTATCACTGGCATATGACTTAGCAGCAACAGTTCAATGCAATGCGTCATCTAGCAGAAAGAAAAAATAATAAATAAAATAAACACATAATAAATAAACAAGTAAATCAATTACATACAGTATATTGAATAGATTAAAAAAGATGCAAAAACTGTTATATTAAATTAATACTGTATATTAAAAAAAGTGTCCAAAGGTTCAATGTTCATTTAGGAATCAGATGGCAGAGGGGAAGAAGCTGTTCATGAATTGCTGAATGTGTGCCATCCCTCTTCTGTACCTCCTACCCAATGGTAACAGTGAGAAAACGGCATGCCCTGGGTGCTGAAGGTCCTTAATAATGGACACTGCCTTTCTGAGACACCACTCCCTTGTATCCAGCTTGGGTACAAGATGGAGCAGACTAGATTTACAACTTTCTGCAGCTTCTTTCGGTCCTGTCATACCAGACAGTGATGCAGCCAGTCAGAAAGCTCTTCGTGGTACAACTATAGAAGTTTTTGAGTGTATTTGTTGACATGCCAAATCTCTTCAAACTCTTAATATAGTATAGCTGCTGTCTTGCCTTCTTTATAACTTACCTTCTTTATCTCTAGTTATAGCCTCTTTATAACTAGAACTTTATAACTTCTTTGTAACTACATCAATATGTTGGGACCAGGTTAAATCCTCAGAGATCTTGACACCCAGGAACTTGAAGCTGTTCACTCTCTCCACTTCTGATCCCTCTATGAGGATTGGTACGTGTTCCTTCGTCTTACCCTTCCTGAAGTCCACAATCAGCTCTTTCATCTTACTGACGTTGAGTGCCAAGTTGTTGCTGCGGTACCACTCCACTAGCTGGCATTTCTCACTCCTGTACACCCTCTCGTCACCACCAGGGATTCTACCGACAATGGTTGTATTGACAGCAATTTTATAGATGGTATTTGAGCTATGCCTAGCCACACAGTCATGTGTGTATAGAGAGTAGAGCAGTGGGCTAGGCACACACCCTGAGGTGCACCAGTGTTGATCGTCAGATTCCCAAAATGCTGGGATTGTTACAAGATTTTGACAATTTAGGAAGATCATCACTAATTGTTATTTTGAAGTAAGCCAAATATTCTAGTAATGAGGTTCTGGATATTTGTTACCTTCTGCTTCTTATTTTTAAGTTTCTTCTTTGCTGAAGTTAATGATTTTAGGTTCATCACTTTTACTTGCCCCATGGATCATCATTATTTCTGCTCTGTTTATTGCATCCTTTACAGTTGTTCAAAGCCTCAGGCAAATCATTAATCCTCATTATAATTTCTCTTGCCTTAGCGCTTTCATCTTTTTAAAGCCGTTGCACAGTCTACGATAGTTAGTCCAGTGCTTCTTGTTTAATATTATATTTCAACTTCGCTCTCTTTAATTTTTGTTTCTTTAATACTGGTAATAAGATAAGTAATAATAATAGCTTGCTGCTCCAGGTGGAAGGTGCATACGTGTGGCTGGTCGTTCTCTGTCCCTCTCGCTCAATGCTGCCAGAGGATGGTTCTGGATTCTTGAATCTTGGGCAAGGTTTAATCAATGCAGTCTGTGGATTGGACTCTGTAGTTCCAGTTATGATATGTTTCTGATTTAGATCACTCCTTTTTTTGTTGCTATTTTGCGTGATTTTGATAGGGGCAGACTGGCTATGCGGACTGCAGATAACAAACAATACACTGCTAGCCTGTTTTGATGACCTTGTACTTAGAAGTTTTATATTCTTTAGTTTTGGCTTGTTTTAGTCATTTGTGCGATCTGTTCTTTTGTTGCACATGGGGGATTTGTTGTTTATCTTTGAAAGTGTTTCATGGTCTTCTCTGTTTCGGGGCCATCTGTGGGAAAATGTTTGCAGGCATACTTTGTTAATAAATATATTTTGAAACTTGAATCTTTGAATCTTGGAATGTCAAAAAAATAAATAAGTATTGCAAAAGAGGAAGAACAAGGTAGTATTCATGGGTTACATAGACCATTCAGAAATCTGTTCGCCTAGACCAGGAGATTTTTTAATGCTATTTTTAATGCTGGTGCTTCAGGCTCTATTACTGCCATCCCAAAGGTTGTAATGAGAAAAGGACTTGTCCCAGATAATGAGGTTCATTACTAATAGATGCTACATTCTTGAGGCATTGCCTCTTGAACATATCCACAATGGTGGTAAAAATTGCTCCAAGAGCATAGAATTTTGGCTATGCAGCCACAGCATTGAGACCTAAAGAACAAACCAAACCAAACTATCAGACAAGTCACTTTTTATTGTCATTTCGACCATAACTGCTGGTACAGTACACAGTAAAAATGAGACGTTTTTCAGGACCATGGTGCTACATGAACAATACAAAATCTACACTGAACTACGTAAAAACTACACAAAAACTACACTAGACTACAGACCTACCCAGGACAGCATAAAGTAATACGGAACAGTGCAGGCATTACAATAAATAATAAACAAGACAATAGGCACAGTAGAGGTCAGTAGGTTGGTAGTCCGATGGCTTGGGGGAAAAACTGGTACATAAATAATCAGCTGAATGGTGGCGTCCAGGATTCCGTCCGTTTCTGTACTCCCGCCGAGTATTTCGTTGCCACAGATGTAGTCCAATTTAATGTCCATTGGAGAGCAAAATGGACGGGAGGGCTGGCTGGCTAGGACTTGCTTTTTTTCCTGGCACGGACTCCTGCCCGCTCGCCACGCTTCTGCTTCCTCGCACACCGCTTACGACGTCCCCACCTCCGGCCACCAGCATCAGGCGACTCTGAGGACTACAGTCCCTTACTTTAGAAAGGTGTGCTGAAATTGGAGAGGGTTCAAAGGGGGTTCATGAAAATGAATCCAGGATTGAATGGCTTGTCATATGATGGCTCTGTTCTTGTATTCACTGGAATTCAGAAGAATGAGGGGTGACCTCATTGAAACCTATTGAATGGTGAAAGGCCTTTATAAAGTGGATGTGGAGAGGATGTTTCCTATAGTAGGAGATTCTAAGATCAGAGGACACAGCCTCAGAATAGAAAAAAGATGAGGAGGAATTTTTTTTAGTTAGTGAGTGGTGAATCTTGGGAATTTTTCACCACAGGCAGCTGCAGAGGCCAAGTCTTTATGTAAATGTAAGGCTGAGTTTCATAGTTTCTTGATTGGTCAGGGCATAAAGGGATATCGGGAGAAGGCTGGAGATTGGGGTTGAGGGGAAAGCTAGATAGCCATGATAAATTAATAGCCAATGATCAATAATAGCCATGATAGCCATATTAAATTTGTCTCTTAATTATTCTCATATGAACATCCAAGAATTGCATCATTGTGCTCTGGCTTTGAATAATAATAAAGAAATAATGTCTCTGAACAGACTAAGAGAAAATCGAGATAAACTGCTGATAAACTGAATCGATGTGTTTGAAGTTCAGAAACATGGAAGAATAGTCAGTCATTGGTTGCATGAAATAAGCACCAAATGTACAGCATGAATGAAAGAGAGACTGCAGATACTGGAACCTTGAACACAAAGTAAAATATTAGAACAATATAAACAGTATTTTGTTTTCCCTGATTTTCCCAAAGTTAACCTTTATTTATTTCTTTCTGTTTGTTGATTATACCATCAATTTAAGACATTCTCATGCAACATGTCAACATCACATGTTTTCTTCTTAAACAATTCATCAATGAAGAATTTGGGAGGCTGTTTTGCAGGGTCCACAGCAATTGTTGTAAATGCTACTGGGTCAAATCCTGGTTTGGTCTCAGTTCAGGTACATTCCCACAAGGAGGAAAGAAAGTGTTATCAACACCAGAGGCAACTTGATGACGAAGAAACAGAAAAGCTTAAATGTACTAATTGTGATTGGTCAGTGAAAAGAGATGATAATTGCTGATAATTAACCTTCTGTCTCAAACCCACTTACATGAATTCTTTGTTTAAGCATTGTTATTTTAAAGTCAAAAGTAAACTAGGGTGCTGAGTGAGAGGAGCTTCTGATAATGTAATATTCATTCCATCACCCAGTTTTCAAGAATGACATGAATGTCCATTGCTTATATAGTATATGCCAGGCTCACAAAGTGGGCACAATACATATGAACCATCTCACACAAGAAAAAGGCAGAATTTTGGATGACCACAGAAAATGCTGGAGCTACACAGCAGATATGAGAAGAAAGAGAAATAAAATATGGGAGTTTGGATATTCAGGCTCTCTAAAAAGAAATCAGGGGAAATACTATTTTGAGTTTTTGGGAACTTGCTTTGACATGAAGTAGATGAAACAAGTTACATTGAGACATATGGGGTGGCTACATTAATGTGTCATATTGAAAGCCATAGCAAATTGATGGATAATGTCCATCAGCTAAAGTGGGAAAGTATTTAAGTGGAGCAACAATGCTGGCTTTACCTGCATGCTCCAATTCTCTGCTGTAATATTATGTAAATTCTTTCAAAAGATCTTGCCGTAAGGCTTAGCATAAAGCCATCATTCTCTTACCATTTTAAGAATAACCACATCATGCATATTATTGTATGGCATTGTGAACTGATAGTGAATTCATTCTTTTAAAGCTTTCCCTGTATTATCAACTTACCACAGATGTTCATAGTGATACAATTATCTACATCTAGCTGAAATAGTCTGCTGCTCCTGACTTCCCATATGTGGCTGGTCTCTCTACTAAGCCCAATGACAGAACACTGATGGGTGAGTGAAAAAGCAAGTCTCCGCTTTCAGGCAAAGAAGATTGGTCTCCAGACAAACTATTGATTCTAACGGGCTCAATCAGCATGCAGGAACAGTTATGGACAGGTAAGTGAAAATCAAAAGGTGCAGGTGTTGAAAATCTGAAATCATTAAACAAAAAATGTTAGAAATGTCAAAAAGTCAACATCCGTGTAAAGAGAAACACAAAGCAAAGATATGGGTTAGTCCTGACGTAGGGTCTCAGCCCGAAATGTCGACAGTGCTTCTCACTATAGATGCTGTCTGGTCTGCTGTGTTCCACCAGCATTTTGTGTGTATGTTGTTGCAAAGATTATTTATCAGTTCTGATAATATTTTTGAATATTTAGTTTGTTTTTAATTGTTTGTTAGTGTGTTAAGCTACTTTCTATTTAAAAAATATTTTTAAAGATCATTTCTATCAATTGAAACATTTTATGAAAACTCAAAACTTATTAAAATACTTTTGACTATAACATGTTGGGAAAGGCTCCTGAGGACCTCTGGGGCTGGTCCACAGAATGCTAATTCAGTTTTGCTTTCTTAAGAATCCTAAGAACTTTCTATAAGGGTACAATTGAGAGCATCCTGACTGGCTGCATCACTGCCTGGTAAGGAAACTGTACTTCCCTCAATCGCAGGACTCTGCAGAGAGTGGTGTGGACAGCTCAGTGCATCTGTAGATGTGAACTTCCCACTATTCAGGACATTTACAAAGACAGATACGTAAAAAGGACCCAAAGAATCACTGGGGACACAAGTCACCACAACCACAAACTGTTTCAACTGTTACCATTGAGAAATGGTACCGCAGCATAAAGGCCAGGACAGCTTCTTCCACTAGGCCAGCAGACAGCTAAATTCATGCTTACATAACTGTATTTATTTTCTTTTGTAATTTATTTTTTATTGAAGTTCATCATCAAACATTTCCATAGATGTATTTCAGACATTGTACATATATATCATATAATCATATATATCACAAATCTCCACAAAGTATTTATCTGAGGTATACACTTATAGAAAAAAGCGGAAAGAAAAAACAAGTAAAAGGAAAAAACTATGTACGAGTAGGGAATGATCTTTTTTTACAACATATTCATTGATTTGTGAGAATAAAATCAGGCCTATGAGGCATTATGTAGTTAAACCATTTTTCCCAGTATGAATCAAATTGTTCCAACTTGTGATTAACAGATGCTGTTATCTTCTCCATTTTGTAAATGTCCATTGTAATTTCCATCCATGCATTTAAAGTTGGGCTCTCCTGTGCTAACCATTTCCTAGCAAGAGTCTTTTTACCAACCACCAACAGTATATTCATTAAATATTTATCTTTCAACCATTCTTGAGGTATATATCCAAAATATATAGTCTTACTCTCTAAGGGTATTTCACATTATAGATGTCTTGTAGGGCATTGTGTATCCTCCTCCAATAGTTTTTGATAACAGGGCAGTCCCAAAAAATATGATACTGATTTGTATTTTGATTTCCACAATTTCTCCAGCAAACATTTTTGAAATCTCTTACTATCTTTCCTTTTGGTTAGTCCTGACGAAGGGTCTTGGCCGGAAACGTCGACAGCGCTTCTCCCTATAGATGCTGCCTGGCCTGCTGTGTTCCACCAGCATTTTGTGTCTGTTGTTGTTTGAACCTCTATATTATTGTCCATTTTTCCTCAGATATAATTATCCCTCCTTCCTTCTCCCATTTTGTTTTATTGTATGAAGTCCAATGTGTTTTAAGATTTGACAACCCCTTATATATGCTTGAAATGATTCTACCATTATCTGAATTATATGCTTTACTAAATAGCTCTATCAAGCATGTACTTGCCTTGGTTACATTTTTAAGTGTCTTATTAACATATTGTCGCATCTGTAAATATCAATAAAAATCTTGTTTTTCTAATAAGTGTTTGTCTTTAAGCAATTTCTATGTTATATTGACTATCCTGCTATTCATACTATTTATTATCAATTACTATAAATTGCACATTGCATATTTAGACAGAGACATAATGTAAAGATTTTTATTCATATATATGAATGATGTAAGTAATAAAGTCAATTCAATTCAATTCAATTCAATATATTCCATTAATGTTGGAAAATGGTAAATGTTTTACACTTCCACTTATGCATTAACCTCTTTGAAGTAACCTCATCCAAGGCAGTGACAGAGAAATGAGATCAGAAGCAATAGAGGTGACTCATTCAGAGCCTTCTCCAACCAGAAGCCCTGGATGGACCATGAGATCCACAATCTGCTGAGGGCCAGATCGGAGACATTCAAGTCTGGTGACCAAAGGGGTTACAAAAGGTCCAGGTGCAATCACCAAAAAGCCACCTCACCAGCAAAGTGGCAATTCCAGACAAACCTGAATCAACAAAGGATGGTTGTAGCAGGGCTTAATTTAACTTCATCACCTCTTATAAAGTTAAATCAAGCAACCAAGGCAACAACATTGTTTTGATTCCAGATGAGCTCAAAACCCTCCATGCTGGCTTTGACCGCCAAAGCATGAAGGAACTGTCACAGCCCCTAATGTTCCTATGATTCTAGTCACAGGAGGGTGAACCCAGGGAAAGCATCAGGCCAGCCCAGCTGGGGTACATGACCAAGCACTAAAAACCTGTACTAATCAACTGGCTCGAGCGTTCACTAAAATCTTTAACCTGTCACTTCAAATGGTCAGAGCCCCCCCCCCCCCCCGTTTCAAGCAGACTTCAATTAAGCTGGTGCCTAAGAACAATGTGGTAGCTTACGTCAATGATTATCATCCAGTCACACTTACATTGACAGTGATGAAAGTTTTTGGCAGGTTGGTAATGAAGCATATCAACTCCTGTTTGAGAAGCAACTTGAATCCACTCCAATTTGCCTACCTGAGCAACAGGTCCAAAGCAGATGCCATCTCAGTGACTCTTCACGCAAACCTGGAACATCTAGACAGCAAAGTTAAATCAGGATGCTCTTTTTTGATTACAGCTCAGTAGTCAATACTATCATCCTCTCAAAACCAATCAATAAGTTTCAAGTCCTTGGCCTCAATACCTCCTTGTGAAATTGGATCCTAAGCTTCCTCACTTGAACATCCCAGGAAGTTTGGATTGGCAACAGTATCTCCTCCACACTCTCCATCAACAGAGGTGCAACATAAGGCTACGTCCTTAGATCCCCTGCTCTATTGGGTTTATACATATGATTGGATGGCTAAGCGGAGCTCCAGCGCCATATTCAAGTTTGCTGATGAGACCACTGTTGTAGGCCGAATCAAAGGGAGTGATGAATCAACACATAGAAGGAAGATTGAAAATATGGCTGACTGGTGCCATAACAACAATGTTGGCAAGAGCTCTAAAACTTTCACAAACTTCTAGAGATACATCATGGAGAGTATATTGATGGTTGCATTACAGCCTGGTATGGAAACAGCAGTGATCTTGAACAGAAAATTGGACAAAAAGTAGCGGATATAGAGCAAGCCAATGTGGGTATAGACCTCCCCAGCATTGAGCACATCTACTTGTCATAGGAAAGCATCATTCATCATACGGGACAACCATCACCATCACTCTCTTCTCAGTGCTGCCATCAGGAAGAAAGTACAAGAGCCTTTGGACTGATACTGTTTTAGAAACAGTTATTACCCCTCAATCATCACATACTTGAACCAGAAGGGATAACTTCATTTAATTTCACTTGCCCCACCAACTTTCAAGGACTCTCCATCTCATGTTCTTGATACTTATTGTTTTTTTTATTTATTATTATTTCCTTTTTTTGGTATTTGCACCTTGCTGATTTTTTAAATCCCCAAATTGGTGCAGTTTTTCATTGATTCTGTTATGGTTATTATTCTATTATGGCTTTATAGATTATGCCAGCAAGGAATTGAATCTCAGGGTATCATATGGTGACATGTATGTACTATGATAACAAATTTACATTGAAATTTGAACTTTGAAACTTCTTATGGAGAACTTGAGCTCCCTGCCTAGAATGGTGAAATTAATTATATCCATGTTTAATCACTACTTAGTAACAAAGAAATTTAGCGTTCAGTGTCTTAACAAGGGTTTGTTTATTATTCTAATAATATCTAATGAGTTCTGATAATGAGGTTAGTTTACTTCCAACTATCTAAAATACATATGCCAACAAAGATAAAAGTGGCTCTGTGAGGAGTTTTATGGACAGTATTTGTACAAAGACTAATTTTGTCAACATATCCCTTTAAGTTACTGAAGTTTTAGCTTGGTTTTATATGGGATGTACTTTCCAGCTTTCAATTGTTAAGTATTGTAAGTGATGTTTATGTTCTCATGTTGTAAAAATTATGCTTAATTGTTTTGTTTTGAGCAAAGTTAGTGTAGATGTAATGCATTCTCCAAGCTCTCATATGAAGTCATTATGATTTGGATACAAATGTATACTTTTGTGGTCAAGAGATATGATAACATCTTTACTTGTGTTTTTTCAGGTTCACCTTGCTTAGCTGGTTCAATATGTAACAAAAGTTCTCTTCCCCCACTCTGACTGTCCTTTAGACATTTGACTTAACTGGAAGCGCAAAGGCTTGGACATTATCATCGCTTTTCTGATTTAGTTTCCTGACTGAAGAAATCGCTTAGTGCTTGTTCATTTACAATTAAATGTTTTCTCACTTTTCAGACACTGAGTCTAAATGATACAGTTCCAATAACCACTGCACTTCAGACAGACAGACAGACATACTTTATTGATCCCGAGGGAAACTGGGTTTTGTTATAGTCGCACCAACCAAGAATAGTGTAGAAATATAGCAATATAAAACCATAAATAATTAAATAATAAAATAATAATAAGTAAGTTATGCCAAGTGGAAATAAATCCAGGACCAGCCTATTGGCTCAGGGTGTCTGACACTCCAAGGGAGGAGTTGTAAAGTTTGATGGCCACAGGCAGATGACTTCCTATGATGCTCAGTGTTGCATCTCGGTGGAATGAGTCTCTGGCTGAATGTACTCCTGTGCCTAAACAGTACATTATGGAGTGGATGGGAGACATTGTCCAAGATGGCATGCAACTTGGACAGCATCCTCTTTTCAGACACCTCCGTCAGAGAGTCCAGTTTCACCCCCACAACATCACTGACCTTACGAATGAGTTTGTTGCTTCTGTTGGTATCTGCTACCCTCAACCCGCTGCCCCAGCACACAACAGCAAACATGATAACACTGGCCACCACAGACTCGTAGAACATCCTCAGCATCGTCCAGCAGATGTTAAAGGACCTCAGTCTCCTCAGGAAGTAGAGACGGCTCTGATCCTTCTTGTAGACAGCCTCAGTGTTCTTTGATCAGTCCAGTTTATTGTCAATTCATATCCTCAGGTATTTATAATCCTCCACCATGTCCACACTGACCACTTGGATGGAAACAGGGGTCACTGGTGCCTTAGCCCTCCTCAGGTCCACCACCAGCTCCTTAGTCTTTTTCACATTAAGCTGCAGATGGTTCTGCTCACACCATGTGACAAAGACACTGTACCCAGTTCTACAGGGTTATTCCTTTAAAGTAAGGGATTGCCAACTTAAGGTAGAGAGTAAGCAAAATATTTTCTTCCATGGGTAATACATGATGTGGATTCAATCTGGTGACATGTCTGTGTGTGGGATTTGCATATTCTCCCTGAGACTTTATGAGATTTCTCCCCCCATACCCCTAATTCCTGAGCAGGTACTCTGGTTTCCTCCAATATTCCAGTCTGGCATTTCAGTTGGTGACTGTAAATTGCCTTTTGTGTAGTTGACTGGTAAAGTCTGGAGGAAGTTGACTGGTATTTAGTGGAGAACAGGTTACTGGAAAAATTACTGTGAGCCAATAGAGACTTAATGGGTTGAATGGTTTTCTTCTGTAATGTGGAAACATGAAAAATACAATTGTTAGTCTTAGTAATTCTCTTCCTCAAATGCAGTGAAATCAATTTTTGAATATTCATTCCTCTGGTGGAGAAATACGGATTTTAGTAAAGGGTGAAAGGTAACTCTGGGTGAACACGAATGTAAGGTGAGGTTACAATTAGATCAGCTAGAGTGAAATAGGATAAAGGGCCTCCTAATTCATGTGGTGAAATATTAAAATCTACTCCTTGGTGTCAGAGGGTATTGCCTGTTTAATTAAAATGTTCAAGCTACAAATTACTTAAGTCTTTCAGCAGGCTGAATGTAGTTGATATACAGCTAATTACTGGCTGACAGCTAAAGTAACATCCTATTTATCCCATTTGGCCTCTACTCACTGATCACTTAATTGTCCCTGAGGTGACTTTAATTTAAGAGTTCTTTTAATAATAATCAAAACACATTTGACTACTGCCATTTTCATTGATCAGCCAGTTGTAACACCTTCTAAAAAGTTTGCTTATAATGTTCAAACTACCTTCTTCGTACTCCAAGTCAAGTAAACTTTCTACCTTTTTCTCTTTTATTGGCTGTTGAAGAGGACTCCAATGACAATGTCATAATGTTCTGTCCATGTCAATTGTCTGATTCAGGGAGCAGTTACAAATTTGCCAAAATAGGTAACTTTTTTTCTCCTATTGTCTCTGTATTTTATCTGTATTGCTATACGACCAGTCCACACAGCAATTTTTTCAATCTCTCTTTCCCCACTTATTTTCCTGTAATGTAATCTCTCTCACATGCTCCTTAACTCCTGGGATAATCTACAGCAGCTAATTTATCTACCAACCAGCACATCTTTGGAAGAAACTGGAGTACCCACAGGAAACCCATGGGGTTACAGGGAGAACATGGAACATTGGAGGTCAGAATCAAACCTGGTTTGTTGGAGTTAAGAGGCAGCAGGAGTAGATACTACAATATAGTGCCATAAATCTTGTAACCGCAAATGGAGGCCATTGGGCTTGTCAGGTCCACAGCAACTCCCAGGGAGGCAATTCCATTTGCTCCTCACAGCTGTTGTATAAAATAATTAGATTAAATAAGTAGTGCAAAATAAAAATAAGCAAAACATAGTGAGGTAGTATTCATGGGTTTAATGTCCATTCAGAAATCAGAGAGCAAAGGGGAAGAAGCTATTCCTGAATTGTTGAGTTTGTGCCTTTAGGCGCCTGTACCTCCTTCCTGATGGTAGCAATGAGAAGAGGGCAAGGCCAAGGTGATGGGGCTCGTTAATGATGGATGTTGCCTTTCTGAGGCATCACACCTTGAATATGTCTTGAACACGACTGTGGCTATTTCCCATAATGCAACTGAGTTTAGTCTGCAGCTTAATTCAATCCTGTGCAGTAGCCCCCACCCACATTCCAGATGATGATGCAGCCAGCTAGAATGCTCTGCACGATACATCTATAGAAATTTGGAAGTATCTTTGGTGGCGTAACAAATCTCCTCAAACTCGTAATGAAACATAGCTGATGTCATACCTTTGTAGCTGCATTGATATGCTGGATCCAGGAAGCATCATCTGAGGTATTGACACCAAGGATCTTGAAATTGTTCACTCGTTCCACTTCTGTTTCTTCTTCAAGGACTGGTGCATGTTTCTTCATCTTATCCTTTCTGCTGTCCACAGTCAGTCCTTTGGTCTTACTGACATTGACTGCAAGATGGTTGCTGTGATGCCATTCAACCTGCTGATATATCTTGCTCATGCGCACCCTTTCGTCACCATCTGAAATTTATCTTAAGACTGTATTTTGCAGCATTCTGTTAGTTTCCGAGAACCTATTTCTGTTTCAGCCTTTTTAATTCTTGAAGTACTTAGTCACTTGAATTTAAGTTCCCAATCTTCTGTCCAGGAATTCAAATTCATGTCCTTGGAGCTACACTCCATCACTCTGGCTGTCCAGCAGTAATTAAGCAAGATGCACCAGAAATGACCCATCCTGTTTCTGGACGTTATTTAGACTGAAAAGCTCACAATAGTCACAGTATTCATGTATTTCTTTAAACTCCATTATATCTGGGTAAGGTGGAAATCTGATACGTTTTTATTCCCTTCTGTCTGTTAATAAGTATTATTCTGACATAAACAATGACTGTTTATTCTTGGTCTTCTAAACACTCTGCATCTACTTGCCTTTCATTTCTTTTTTGATTAATATTTCATAGTTTACCTTTTTTGGAACTGAAAGCTGTACTAAACTGAAGAGGTGAGATTAACTATTTTCAACTTTCAATTTTGAAATGGAAATGCACAAACATACTGTATAATATTCCACACTTTAGTCAATCATGTAGAGTCCTCTTGGTGTGCCTTGCAGAAGCAAGCTGTAATTCCATTCATTTTACTGCAAAACAGCTGGAAAGTTTTGAGGTAACCTTGGAATGGAGTTTACTTTTGTTTAAGGAATAAAGACTGAGACAGAAGTAAGGGAGGTCAGTAAAATTTTGAAAGCTGTATAGACATCAGGATAAGCAAACTCTGATTCAAAAGGAGTAAGATTCTATTGAGACTGAGGTGCATTCTACATCAGGAATAAGAAAAGGTTGCTCAGCTGATTGAATGCAAATATTCAGCTCCTATTTTACTTACAATACACTAATGCTCCTATTTTAGTATCTATCTGCAATTTGAATGTCGATATTTCAATTTACTTACCAGGTGGATTATTCCAAAGATACTGTATAACAGAGGTGAAGTCAAACACAAAAATTATCATTTACATGTTAATCTCATGATGATTGACTACATGACATGCTACTAAATTTCTCTTGTGGGTATTATATACTGTGATGTTGGACTGAATGTGAAATGTTCCTTCATGTGCAATTGCCACAAATATTTCAAAAACTCCATCCACGTTGTAAAAGATTCTAATAACAACTTTATTGTTGACTGGTACTGTTCACGGATAATATTCCCAGAGTAAACAAGAAAGCTCCTTGTCAGAAACAGACAAACCATTCTAAATCTATGCTGACTGATCCTCATATATTCATGATAGAGATTGCCTCTTAGAATATTTAATGTGATAGGTGTTACTGCTAGACTGAATAATATGTTGTTGTCCTTTTGGGACTCTGGTATTACTGTTACTTGTTTCTGGTCTTGGAGAATCTCACCAATAATTTTTCACTGGTGATAGGTGGTGCCTCAGAAATGTTCTCTTTAGCTTTATTCAGCACCTTAATGAATGATCTAATCTAGAAGATCTGTTAGTCATACATTCCCATAACTAAGTACCTCTATTACACTGACTCCAATATCCTCTGGGATATTAACTGTAAGATGGCTTCATTGTCTGTTATGAGATATTCAATTCATTCATTTCAAAGTATTACTTTTAATTCAACCACCAATGTTATCTTTCACATATCTAATCTCTGTCCAAATTACTTTTTATGTTTGTGATAGTAAAAGATTTCTTTCTGCTGTCCTTAACAAGTTAAGTGCACCAGCTAACGCATGTGCTACTGATTTCTCAAAGCTGTTGCATGAGAATCTTATATTTCCTTTGTTTTCCCATCTGAACTACATCTGTTCTAATTTCATTGATATATGCAATTGTTATAATGCATATAATTTATTTAGGAATTATATGCACCTTATAGTTGATAAATGTTCTCCACCTAGCCAGATGAGATATGATGCTCCCGAGGGTTTATCTTATGTCCCTGTTTTGTTTCTTGGCTGATACCATTTTGATTACTCTCTGTAAGGGCTGTGTTTGAAGAAAATGAATAAATTTCCTAAAGATCGATACTCAGCCTCCACAGTTTTGCAATTTAAGATGTAACAGTATCTATGGTAAAATAATCACTGGCAATTTCATTTGTTGTTGGTCTATTTATTTACTTATCATCTGGGAGGGCTGAAGGCACAATGTTATTTTCACTGGATTAATTGTCTAGATACACAAGGCTAAATTCTCAGGACCTGGACATCGAATTCCACCACATCAGATGGTAATACATTTAAATTCAAATTCTAGAATTAAGAACGCTAATGATGACTGTGAAAATTGTTGTTGACTGTTGTAGATGTCTATCTGGTTCATTGATGTTCTGCAGGAGAGGAAATCAACTGTTCTGATCTACGTCTGAGTCCAGACTCACAGCCTGGAGACTCACAGACTCTTAACTGTTCTTAATATTGTCCAAAACTGCCCTATCAAACCTGTAAATTCCTCCTTACCAAAATAATGTGAAGTGAGAGACCTGCCCTTGAGATGAAGGCAGCATTTGACCGAGTATGGCCCTGGCTCAACTGGAACTAATGGAAATCAGAGGTAAACACTTTGCTAATTGGAGTCATACTTAGAACAAAGGAACCTGTTGGTGATGAGTGGAGGTCAACAATCTCAGCCACAGGGTAACTCTGCAGGAGTTCTTCAGGGTAGTAGACTAGGTTCAACTATCATTGTCTGCTTCATCAATTGCCTTCCCTGAAGTGTAAGCTGAGAAGTTAGAATGTTCACTGATGATTCAATAGTGTTCAGCGCCATTCATGACTTCTCAGATAATGAAGCAACCCACATCCAAATGTAGCAGAACCTAAACAATATCCAGGTCTGAGTGATAAATACACACAGAATGATGGAGGAACTCAACAAGTCAGGCAGCGTCAATGGAAGGGAATAAACAGACAATGTTTCAAGCTGAGATCCTTTATTAGGACAGTGTTATTGGAGGTGGAAATGTGGACCAGTGAGTCATGAAGGAAATAGCATCAGAGGCCTACCAAATAGAGAGTAAACATAAAGAGAGCAGTTTTGAGTAAGTCCAGTCTTTTTTTTTCAGTGGCTTAGGTGTGGGGAGCATGAGGATCAGTGTCAGAGCCCAATAGAAGTTGGCAGAGAGAGTATAAAAGAAATAGATTTGGATAAGGCTGGTCTTTCTCGGCTGCATAGACACAGTAAGTGTCAGTGTGAGAGGCCTAAGCTCAGCTGCAAATAAAAGGAAGGGAGGCTTACGCAGAGTTATCATTGTTTGAGTGTGCCAGTGATAGAGTAGGAAGGTCTTGCCTTAATAGGCTTAGGTGTGAACAGGCACATTTATGAAGAGGGAAGCCTTTTTTCAGTGCAGAGTAATCAGAATGAAATGCTCATCCTGTTAGATGAGGAAATTTAGGATACCTGACGCTTTCTCTGATGACTACATCTGCGGTAAGTGCACCCAACTTCAGCTCCTGACTGACCAGGTCAAGGTGTTGGAAGACTGAAGATATTATAGATGAGACTTTTGAAGAAGTGGTCACACCCAGAGTACAGGCTTTGGTCATTAGATTGGTGACCACCTGGAGAGTTAAGGGGTTTAAGATGTCCATCCAGGGCTCCCCTGTGGCCATTCCACTCAGGAGGGAGTATACCCCTTTGGGTACTGCTGGGGGAGATGACCCATCAAGGCATGGCTGTGAGTCCATCTCTGAGACTCAACGGGGATGGGTTATGTCAGGCAGTGTGGTAGTTTATAGGGAACTTAATATTCAGAATGGAGATTCTGTGGTTGTAAAAGAGACACCAGGATGATGTGTTGCCTCCCAGGTGATAGGGTTCAGGATGTATTGGAGTGGCTGCAGGATATTCTCAAGGGGAGAGTGAACAGCCAGATATCATAGTGCATATTGGCAACAATGTTATCGGCAGGAAAGGAGAAAGGGTCCCACACAGTGAAAATGTAGAGTTAGAAAAGAGGCTGAAGAAAAGTCCTCAAGGTAGTAATCTCTAAATTGCCCTCTGTGCCAAGGGCTAGTGCAGGTAGGAATGGGGTGAGAACATAGATGAATGAGTGGTTGAGGAGACGGTGCAGGGGACAGAGTTTCAAATTCTTGGAGCATTGGAACCTTTTCTGGGAAAGGGGTGACGTGTACAAGATTGACGGTTTTTAACTCATCTGGAGGGGAACCAATATCCTGGCCAGGAGGTTTGCTAATGCTACCCAGGAGAGTTTAAACTAGTTTTACAGGGTGCTGGGAGCTGGAACCGCAGGTCAGCAGGGGAAGGAATGGACAGGAAAGTGGGTGTTAGGGAAAGTAGAGCAAGGCAAAATCAAAATAACCAGTATGAAGGGTCAGAACATTAGAAGTTTGTATACTTCAATGCTAAGAATATTATGGGTAAGTGTGATGAACTTAGAGCAGGGGTCAGCAACCTTTACCACTGAAAGAGCCACTTGGACCCGTTTCCCACAGAAAAGAAAACACTGGGAGCCGCAAAACCCGTTTGACATTTAAAATGAAATAACACTGCATACAACGTTTTTTTTGCCTTTATGCTATGTATAAACAAACTATAATGTGTTGCATTTATGAAATTGATGAACTCCTGCAGAGAAAACGAAATTACATTTCTGCATGCAACAAAAACATTTTGAACTCCGAAAAAAAGACGTTGGGTTGAAAGTTACTTTTAAGTAAAATATTCAATGTCTATTTGAGTCCTTCTTGTATTTATGAAAAACGCCGAACTTAAATTTTCCGCCAGCAGCAAACCAAAAATAACGTCAGCCAGCTGTCATCCTGAACAATGAAAGGACTATTTCACTGAACAATGAAAAAATATGAATATAAGTAAAATAATAGGCAATTAAAATATTTATCATACTTGGTTAATGGGATTTCTGCTCCTGGACCTCAGCGCACAGCGTCTGCACATCAGGGCTGTATGATGTCACCTTCATCTTTACACAGGATCGCAAGCTGTCATCTGTGAGGTTTTCAATATCACTCCATTTGTGTTTCTGAGCAAGAACGGCCTTCTGACGGGCAACATCTTCAAGGTCTGCTGTCAAGCGTCTAAACTTGGACACCCATATGTCTTTGTCGGCTATGTCGGCCAGTTCCATCTCAAGATCAGGTTGACTCACACCTGCCAATGCAGTCGTATTCAGTAGGGAAGGATCGATGCTTAAGGGAGTGACCGGGAAGGATAATGTGTTTTTTTCCTCTCTGAACTCACAGAAGCGTTTCCCAAACGATGTTTGCATTGCGATGATTGCAGAATGTAAATACTCCGAAATTATCATGTCGTGACCTTGTTTGAACTCTCTCAAATTGGGGAAGTGAGACAAAGTGCCTTTCTGTAAATCTCTGGCAAGCACTGTCAACTTGCGCTCGAATGCCAAAACATCCTCCAACATGTGCAGGGCTGTACGTCCTTTCCCCTGAAGAGCTGTGTTCAGCGTGTTCAGGTGCGCTGTCATGTCTACCATGAAGTGTAGCTTTTCCAGCCACTCTGGCTGTTCCAGCTCAGGAAAGGTGAGCCCTTTGCTGCCCAGGAAAGTTTTCACTTCTTCCAGACACGCGACAAAGCGTTTCAGCACCTTCCGTCTGGACAGCCAGCGATAAAAACACGTTGTAGCGGTGTCAGTAAACTGCAGTCAAAGATAGCTTTATTCGAACTAAACAGCCTTGCTTTTCAGCTTCCCTCAACCCAGCCCCCATGGACGCAGATGCTGCAAAAGACGCGTACTCACAAACCCCCGTAGGCTATCTCCCTTAGCCGGAATGCTGGCTAATTGTGAGCCGTTTTATGATGTGGCAGGAAATGTGTCGCTACACTTAGGTTGTACAAGATCACCATAATTACATTTCAAAAGCTAACAAACTAACATAAAATACATTTTAATTAAATACTGACCAATTATTTCCCAAAGCCACAGGGAGCCGCAGCACAGAGGTGAAAGAGCCACAAATGGCTCGGGAGCCGCAGGTTGCCGACCCCCGACTTAGAGCATCAAACTACACGTTGTAGCCATTACTGAAATGTGGTTGAGAGAGGAGCAGGAATGTACCATGTTTTCAAAGTTTTGGAAAAGAAAGAGGAGGAGGTAAAAGAGAGAGAGAGAGAGATAGTGTGTGTGTGTGTATGGGGGGGGGGGGAGTTACATTACTAATCAGGGACAATACCATAGCTGCATTCATGGAAGACATAATCCAACCTGGTAGGGCAATTGCAAGGAAGCAGCACATTCTTAAGGGCAAGATCATTAATAGTGTTGCTGAGCAAAAAGACCCTGGAATGCAAGTTCATAGCTCCTTGAAAATAGATACACAGATCACACAAAGTACACTGCAGATGCTGTGGTCAAATTAAGACATACAAACAAGCTGGATCAACTCAGAAGGTCGGGCAGTCCTGACGAAGGGTCTCGGCCCGTAACGTTGACTGCTCAGTTCAACGGATGCTGCCTGACCTGCTGAGTTCATCCAGCTTGTTTGTGTGTCTTAATACACAGGTCTATAAGATGGTTAAAGAAGGCTTATGGAATGCTTGCTTTTATTGAGTTCAAAAGTCAAGAGGTTGTGTTGCAACTTTATAAAACTGATTAGGCTTCCTCTGGAGTATCGCATACAGTTCTGGTCGCACCTCTATAGGAAGTATGTTGAGGCTTTGAAAAGGGTACAGAAGAGGTTTATCAGGATGTTGCCTGGTTTAGAGGGCATGAGCAATCATGAGAGGCTGGATAAACTTGGGCTGTTTTCGCTGGAACACCAAGGGCTGAGGAGGGGGGGATCAGATAGAGGTTTATAAGTTTATGAGAGGCATAGATAGAGTAGACAGGGAGTATCTGCTTCCAAGGGTCGAATGTCAAATATCAGAGAGCAGTCATTGAAAGTGAGGAGGTAGGTTCAAAGGTCAGGTGAGGAACAAGTTTTTCACTCAGAGTCATTGATGCCTGCATTGTGTTGCCTGGTATGGTGATAGAAGCAAATACATTAGAGTCTTCTAACAGATGTTTGGATTGGCACTTGGGTGCAGAGATGTAAGGAGGGATATGGAGATTTTGTAGTTAGGAGGAATTAGAATTTGGGTGATTTTTATTTGCTTTTTAGCTGGTTTAGTACAATATTGTTGGCCGAATGGCCTGCTCCTGTTCTGTACTGTTCTCTGTTCCTTTTGGAGTACTGAACCAGAAAGAAAGTGGAAGGTGTGTCTCATTAAATTAGAACAAATGGTCCATTTAATAAAGAGACGTGTGAAGAGGATGGTGAGGACAAGAGAAACTCCATCTTTGTTCTGTTCCTGGGGAGAAAGGATAAGTCAGAGATTTAAGAAATGGATTAATCCTGGTGGAGTGATCTGCTAACTCTGATTGCGGGAAAATCACAGATAAGGAACAAGTAAGGTTGTATGTACTTCTGGTCGAGAAAAAACAGACGTATCTAGTGTTCCAGTCTGGATACCGCAGAACAACCACAGATGTTTTTGAATATTTGTAACAAGACTGTGTTGTTCAGTTTTCCTAATAGTAGTCCCCTTATTCAGGTGTGTCATCTTACCCACTGAAAAATATTTTTAAGCACCTTGAGAGTAATCAGCTAATTCATTATATGGAATTTTAGGCTCCTTTATTGACTGTTAAATTAATGAACAAGAATTTAATCAGGCTTTATATTTTATAAAGGAATCATCATTTATACTATATTTGCATTGGCATCAGAATTAGCTGGTAAAAAGGGCTTCAAAATACTCCCAACACAGAAAAGCCTGCATTCCACAACAATGCTGATGATCTGCTTAAGCTGCTTAATATGCATTGCCAACTGTGGCTGTGAAAGAAACGCACCTAGCATAATGACAAGGCACTGCGAACCCAGCTAGAAGGAAAAAGATAAGTCCTGATCACTAGAATCAGGATCAAGCTTAATATCACCAGAATAAATCATGAATTGCTTAACTTTGCGCAGCAATACAATGCAATGCAAAATAATAGAGAAAACAACTGTGAATGATATACAGCAGCATGCAAAAGACTGGGCATCCCTGGTCAAAATTTCTGTTACTGTGAATATCTAAGTGATTAAAAATGACATGATTTCCAAAAGGCATAAAGTTAAAGATGACACATTTCTTTAATATTTTAAGCAAGATTACTTTTTTATTTCCATCCTTTAGAGTTTCAAAATAACAAAAAAAGAAAAAGGGCCCGAAGCAGAAGTTTGGCTACCCTGCATGCTCAGTACTTAGTAACACACCCTTTGGCAAGTATCACAGCTTGTAAACGCCCTCTGTAGCCAGCTAAGAGTTTTTCAGTTCTTGTTTGGGGGATTTTCACCCATTCTTCCTTGCAAAAGGCTTCTAGTTCTGTGAGATTCTTGTGCTGTCTTGCATGCACTGCTCTTTTGCAGTCTATCCTCAGATTTTCAATGATGTTTAGGTCGGGGGACTGTGAGGGCCATGACAAAACCTTCAGCTTGCGCCTCTTGAGGTAGTCCATTGTGGATTTTGAGGTGTTTAGGATCATTATCCTGTTGTAGAAGCCATCCTCTTTTCACCTTCAGCTTTTTTTTTACAGACAGTGTGATGTTTGCTTCCAGAATTTGCTGGTATTTAATTGAACTAATTCTTCCCTCTACCAGTGAAATGTTCCCTGTGCCACTGGCTGCAACATAAGCTCAAAGCATGATCAATCCACCCCTGTGCTTAGCAGTTTGAGAGGTGTTCTTTTCATGAAATTCTGCACCCTTTTTTCTCCAAACATACCTTTGCTCATTGCAGCCAGACGTTCTATTTTAAATTCATCCGTCCACAGGTCTTGTTTCCAAAACACATCAGGCTTGTTTAGATGTTCCTTTGCAAACTTCTGACACTGAATTTTGTGGTGAAGACATAGGAAAGGTTTTCTTCTGATGACTCTTCAATGAAGGTCATATTTGTGCAGGTGTTGCTGCACAGTAGAACAGTGCACCACCACTCCAGAGTCTGTTAAATCTTCCTGAAGGTCTTTTGCAGTCAAACGGGAGTTTTGATTTGCCTTTCTAGCAATCCTATCAGCAGTTCTCTCAGAAAGTTTTCTTGGTTTTCCAGACCTCAACTTGACCTCCACCATTCCTGTTAACTGCCATTTCATAACTACATTACGAACTGAGGAAATGGCTATATGAAAATGCTTTACTATCTTCTTATAGCCTTCTCCTGCTTTGAGGGCATCATTTATTTTAATTTTCAGAGAGCTGGGCAGCTACTTAGAGGAGCCCATGGCTGCTGATTGCTGGAACAACGTTTGAGGCGTGAGGGTATTTATAAAGTTTTGAAATCTGCATCAGCTGGCCTTTCCTAATGATGACTGTGAACAAGCTAATTGCCCTAACAACCTAATTAAGGTCTGAGACTTTGGTAAAAATTATCTGAGAACTCAAATCTCTTGGGGTGCCCAAACTTTTGTATGGTGCTCCTCTCTTTTTCTCACTCTAGAATTGTACAAAACATAAATAACACACTAATCTTGTTTAAAATGTTTAAAAGAAAGTTTCATCTTTAACTTTATGACTGTTGGAGATAAGTTCATTTTCAACTCACTTAACTTATCACAGTAACAGAAGTTTTAACCAGGGGTGCCCAAACTTTTGCATGCCACTGTATATATGATTATATATAATTTTGGATGTATAAAATATTTATATTCAGTAAGCAGTGCAAAATAGAAATAAAAATGTAGTGAGGTAGTGCTCTTGGGTTCAATGTCCGTTCAGAAATCAGGTGACAGAGGGGAAGAAGCTGTTGCTGAATCGCCGAGTATGTGCCTTCATGTTTCTGTATCTTCTTCTAGCAATGTAGCAATGAGAACAAGGCATAACCAGGGTGATGGGGAAATCCTTAACGATGGACACACCTTTTTGAGACATTGCTCCTTGAAGATTTTTTGGATACAATGGAGGCATGTGCTCATATAGAAGCTGACTATGTTTACAACTCTCAGCAGCTTACTTCAATCCTGTGCTATACGCACCCCCCCCACCCCCCAATAACAGACGGTGATGCAGCCAGTTGGAATGCTCTCCTACACCCATAGAAATTTTCAGTTGTTTTTGGTGACATACCAAAACTTCTCCAACTCCCAATGGAATATAGCCTCTGTCATGCCTTCTTTGTAACAGCACCAACATGTTTGGTCCAGGTTAGGTCCTCAGAGATATTTACTCCGAGGAACTTGAAATAACTCACTCTTTCCCCCTGTGAGGACTGGTGTGTGTTTCCTCCTCTTACCCTTTCTGCAGTCCACAATCAGTTTTTTTGGTCTTACTTAATTTGAGTGCAAAGTTGTTGCTGCGACACCACTCAACAAATTGGTGTATCTGTCTCCTGCATGCCTCTCATCACTATCTGAAATTCTGCCAACAACAGTTGTATCATCAACAAATTTATAGATGGCACTTGAGCTATGCCCAGCCACACTGTCATGGATGTAGAGACAGTAGAGCAGTGGGCTAAGCACGCATCCCTGAGGTGGGTCAGTTTTGATTGTCAGAGAGGTGTGGATGTTATTTCCAATCTGCACATCTTGTGGTTGACTGGTGCTGAAGTCAAGGATACAGTTGCAGAGGAAGGTACAGAGGCCTAGTTTCTAAAGCTTTTCAATCAGAATTGTAGGAATGATTGTGTTAAACACTGAGCTGTGGTCAATAAACAGCATCCTGTGTTACGGATTCAGCAACAATAAATATATAAGTGAGGCAGGGTTTTTTTTATAACAAATAAAACATTTATTAAACACTGAAAAACAAACCCCCAAAAGTAAACAAACAGCTAACGTAACCGGAAATCAGCTGCTGTGCGGCAGCTTAAACAGTTCTTAAAGCAATAAAGCTTAAACAGTTCTTAAAGGAAGAAAGCGAAAACAGTTATTAAAGCAATGTTGCAAAAACAGTTCTTCAAAGTAGTATTGCAGAAGTTCAAAATGATTACAGTCCATTAAAGTAGAGACTTTTTAGATAATATAAATTCTCTTTTATGTCGAGTTGTTGTGGTTCCCAGTCGAACTATACTTTTCCCGGAGAATTTACAAAGATGAAAATGAAACGGCTTAAAGGCACTGACCTTTCCTTGACAAAACTGTACCCAACCCTTTCTGCTATTACTTGCAGGGGTTACCATGGGCACAGCCAACAAATTCCTTCCGAATGAGGATCAAACAAGGTCAAACCTGCTTCACCGTCGAAATCGACTTTCCTTGATCTTTTGGCTTCCGAAGTCCGATCTTCACTCTCCACTGATTTTTAACTGGCAGTATTATAAAGAAACTGCCAGCAATGACCTTTTAAACTTTAGGCATTAAATAAAACTCCATCTTTCAACCAAACTGCATCATAATATTGGACCACGCAGTGGCATGGAGTCAAAATGGCAAATCCAGCCACGAGCTGCCCCTCCTCACAGGGAGGGGTCCTTCTTTTATACCCTGTAAAAAAAAACATGTCACATGACCTCTACTGGTGGGAAAATGATGTCACTCCACCATCACAAGACCACTACCTTAAGTCCAGTATAGCTTCAACACCACTGTCACGTGACAAGTACAAGATACCCACAGGTACATAACACTTGACATAGATATTTGTATTGTCCAGGTGATCCAAGGCCATGTGAAGAGCCAATGAGAAAGTATCCACCTTAAACCTATTGTGGTGATAGGCAAATTGCAGTGGGTCCAGGTCCTTGCTGAGACAAGAGTAAATTCTAGCCATAACTAACCTCTAAAGCATTTCATCACTTAAATGTATGTGATACTAGTTGATAGTCATTAAGGCAACTCACACTGCTCCCCTTGGGTACTAGCAGAATTGTTGCCCTTTTGATGCAGATTGGAACTTCTGACCGCAGCTATGAGAGATTGAAATTGTTTCTGAACACACCCACCAGTTAGTTGGCATAGGTTTTCAGAGCTCTACCAGGTACTATTAGAGCTTTATCAGGGCCTGTCGCCTTGCCCTCTTGTAAACCAGCTTGACGTTGGCCTCTAAGACAGAGATCACAGGGTGCTGCAGACATCTGTACAGCTGTAGTTTTATTCTTTCTTTCAAAGCGAGCATAAAAGGCATTGAACTCGTCTGGGTGTGAAGCATTACTGCCATTCATGATGATAGGTTTTGCTTTGTAAGAAATTAATGACCTGCACACATTGTCAGAGTTAATCTGCATCTGATTTCACCTCCCGCCTCATTTGGAATTGTTCCTTAGCTTTTGAAATAGCCTTCTGCAAGTATACCTGGTTTTCTTGTACAGACCTGGATCACCAGACTTGAATGCAACAGATCTGGCCCTCAGTTGACTATGAATCTCCTGGTTCATCCACAACTTTTGATTTGAGTACGTACAGTAAATTTTCATAGGCACACACTCATCCACACTGATTTCAATGAAGTTAGTAAGAGCTGTGGTGTATTTATTCAGACTTGAATCCTTGAATACAGTCCAGTTCAATGATACAGACAGTCCTGTAAGCACTCTTGTACCTCTCTTGCCTATACATTCTTGGTCCTCACTTCTGCTGCTTCAGTCTTCAGACTCTGCCTATACTCAGGGAGTAGGAGTACAGCCAGGTAATCAGACTTTCCAAAGTGTAGGTGTGGGGTGGCAGGGTAAACACTCTTGATTGTGGTGTAACAGTGTCCCAGTGTGCTACTACAGGTAATAACTATTTAGAAACTTCTGCAAGCCAGCCTAGTTAAAATCCCCTATAGCGATGGGGAGGACATCAGGATGTGCTGTTTCACATCTGTTGATTGCATTGCTCAGCTTGTCTAGAACCTGTTTGACACTGGCCTGAGGTGGAATGTACACCGCTACCAAGATGATGGCTAAAATCTCCCGCAGCAGTTAAAACGGATGATATTTGATTGTGAGGTGTTCCAGGTCGGGTGAACATGAGATGGCAAACCTACGGAGCTCAAGAACAGCCTGCCTAAAGCAGCCAGTAAGTTGCAGTCACCTGGAACCTATGTGCTCAAAAACAATGGAGATGTTCCGAACACTGAATGCAGAGACAGGAGGGACTGTTAATGTAAGAACCGAGACTGAAGGAAATAATCAAAATCAGGTTTATTATCACTGACATATGTCATAAAATTTATCATTTTCCAGCAGCAGTACATTGCAATACATAAAAATACAATAAAAATATTTACATAAATGAATAAATAATGCAAAAACAGAGCAAAAAGCAAGATAGTTTTCATGAGTTCATAGTCCATTCAGAAATCTGCTGGTCTGGAGGGGAACAAACTATTTCTAAATTATTGACCGCATGTCTTCAGCTCCTGTACCTCCTCCCTGATAGCAGCAATGAGACGGGACATATACTGAATGGTGAGGGTCCTTAATGATGGATGCACCTTCTTGAAGCATTCTATATTGTAGATGTGGTTGACGGATGGGAGCCTAATGCCTGCAATGGAGCTGGCTGAGTCTACAACAATATGATCATGTGCACTGGTGTCTCCATGCCAGACAGTGATGCAACTAGTTATAATGCACTCCACAGTTCATCTGTAGAAATTTGGTGACATAACAGATCTCAAACCCCTAATGCAATATAGCCACTGGCATGCCTTCTTTGTAGTTGCATCAGTATGTCGGGCCCACGGTAGGTCCTCAGAAATGTTGACACTAAGAAACTTGAAACTCCTCGCACTTTCCACTATTGACCCCTCGACGGGTATGGTATGTGGTCTTCCGACTTCCCCCTTCCCGAAGTCCAGAATCAGTTCCTTGGTCTCACCCACAGTTAGTGCAAGATTGTTGTTGTGACATGACTCAACCAGCAGATCTATCTCACCTCAGCATCACCTAGAGAAGCCAGGCAGCAACATTTGTGAGAAAATACATTGTTGAATAAAGTGACAAAAATGAGTCTTCCAATAAGATGTGCCTTTTGCGGAATGGGGGCAGTTCTCCTGCGGAATAATGTTCTCCCTTTCTCCTAGAGAACCCACAGAACTGGATATCTGCTGAGAAATCAGAGCATCGTACATTAACTGTCGTAATGACAATGAATCTTAAATTTTAAAGGGAACCTTGGGGGGGGGGGCTTCTTCAAACAGAGAGTGGTGGGAGTGTGGAATGAGCTGCCAGATGAAGTGGTAAATGCGGGCTCACTTTTAACATTTAAGAAAATCTTGGACAAGTACATGGATGAGAGGTGTATGGAGGGATATGGGCTGGATGCAGGTCAGTGGGACTAGGCAGAAAAATGGTTCGGCACAGCCAAGCAGGCCCAAAAGGTCTGTTTCTGTGCTGTAATGTTCTATGGTTCTATGGAATAACCAGAACTCTATCACTGGAAATATAAGATAGCTTACCTTGAAAATCACTGCTAGAAATTCAGCATATAAAGCGTCATAAAATAGCAAGAATCTTTCCCTACATTTAAAAAAGGAAATGAGGCTATATTTTGTTTGTTTTAATCTCCACCAGGGGAGCTGCTGAAAGCCATACCCCAACATTAGACTCCACTTGGATTATCATTGCATCTGCATCAAGCAGCATCAGAAATCATTGAAACAGCATGATCATAAAAAGAACAATTTATCTTCCTTTGAGTTGTGTTAAATGCTTTTGAATGATTTTGGAAGTCTAGCCCAGACCTCACCAGAGTAGGTAATAAAATGTAAGCTTTATAGCCAATTAAAATAAATCCCTTGTTTACACAGAATAATGAATGCATTTTATAGTGATTTCTTATATTAAGAATTTCTCTATAAGCAGAAAGAATGTAAGAGATTAAAGTTTGATATGCACACACTTTTTATCGTGCTGCCTCCTTTATTGTTGGAAGACCAAATCTGATAGAGATATATTGTATTAAGGTATACATTGGTATCACCACTAAATGATAAATATAACAAAAATAGTAGAATTGCTTACTTTCATAAACTCAAATCTTGTCTTCACGAAGATTGATTTTGAAAAAATCATTAACTTCAACATGTCATGTACTACATGACAGAAATATTCCAAGGGTTTCCAGGATCAAAGCATCTAATCTTGGCACCAGCTAATAATTTGGGAACAGAACAAGGCTTAGAGCAAACATTTTATTATTATTGCAAGGTCGATATTCTGAGCAAGCAATGCCTGTTTAATAAAAAGAGGAAAATGCACTTAAAATAGAGACTACAGCAATCTGCTCACAATCAAAGAAGGTAAGAATATCTGCAGATGCTGGAAATCCAAGCAACTCACACAAAACACTGGAGGGACTCAGCAGGCCAGGCAGCCTCTATGGCAGCCTTCTGCCAAAAGGTTTCATTCCAAAAGGTTGACTGTACTTTTTTCCATAGATGCTGCCTGGCCTGCTGAGTTTCTCCAGCATTTCACGTGTGTTGCCCCAATCAACATATGGTAATTCCAGAGAAAATATAATGAATGGAGGATGGTTTTATGCAAGTTTGCATGTTAGGGAGTATACTGGAGTTACATGAACATAGCAGATATTGATTCAAACAAAAACCAGGCTTCAGTGTAAATAAGTTCAGGAAGATTGTAATTAGCCTTCAAGTTTTTTGTAAATTGCAAGCAGTAAATTGAAGTTAAAAAGCACAGGCTGCTCCACAGACTAAGAGATTGCATATGCAAGAGCAAAATGCTAAAGCAATGAGCTTGTGTTAATTGGCTTGCATCAAACCAAACAACATGGTTAAAGGCTGATTTATATTTGTGTGTCGCATCTACACCATTGGTGTCACGTACCCTACACCATACCTACACTGTACCCTACGCCGTAGGGTGATGTGCACCTCTCCAGAAAAGTTACTCATGCATCATGGCAATGCAGACCGCAACAACTGTGATTTGTACACTTGGTAGCATTGCATTTCCTCCTACGCATTTCTGGTTGCTTCTTCTCCATCATGTTTGTAGGCTGTGCGTACGCCGATACAAAATAGTTGAACTGAATCATCACATCTACCTGCCGACATGCGAAAATGTTTGAAATGCATCTCCTCGTCCATGTCTCTCATGAAAAAACTCAACACAGTGGCGTAGAAAGCCCACCACCAACTAGCGTTTTGGAGCACACCAACGCATGCTTGCTATGGCATAGAGCGACACAGAAGTGAAAATCAGGACTACAGCATAGGCTGCGACATAGCCCGTATGCACAAGTATGAATCAGCCCTAAGTTACTTGCACCATTGTGACTTATTGGAAGCTGGCAGACTAGATAGATGTTGTCACTTAGCAAATCAAATATGTTTACATACAGGAGCAGGCAATCACAGTTTTTGTGTACTTAGCATATTTGTGTACTCAGACAGTCATGACAACATTAATTTTGGTGTCTGGCTCTCTGTCATCAAAAGAATAGCTGAGTTAATTAGTTTCTCCCAAAAGCATCTGGACCTACAGAGGCATTTTAACAATTACAATGTGCATTCACTATGTATCCCAAAGGAATTATTTGTCAACACAAAATGTTGAAGTAAACAATGCAATTGCAACTATCAAAATTGTATTGAATCAGCTACTGTTACCTTTGATCTTAAGGGTATAAAAATGTGATGCATCTTTTGGTCTGTGAGCCTCCACAGAGAGAGTGTCTCCAGATTGATGCCTCCTTGTTGTGTTAAATACAGACTTCTACATCATCAGCTTCAGTGTCTGTCCAGTGACTTTGATCACAGTCACAACAATACATAAATAACCGATCTCCTGTATTTGTTCCAAAGCAATCCTCAGATTTGATAGACATGGTAATTGACCATACCTAATAATAACTTTGTAACAATGTACAAAATTTCAAGATTGCAGATTGTGCCTATGCTTAGCCTTCAAACTTCCAGCAATCCTCAAAATCATTACACTTTTACATCAGACAAAATCATTACACTTTAATCACTAATTAGCTTGGATAGGCACTGGGATTTATCAAAGAAAGTATGGCATGATATGATGAACTTACAACAAATATGTTAGTCTAAAATAAGTTATGCTAATACTAACTGTGATATTTGTCAATGACCTGAGACATTGCATCTGAAGTTTTTGCCCATGATGCTATTGTAACTGCAGAGTATATCTAATATCTTCTATTTTTGTATGTTAATTTCAGTATTGTCATGAGTCCAGCAACAATGAATATAGAATTGAGTCAGGTTTTATAAACAAATAAACATTTATTAAACTCTGCTCAACAAAAATAAAAAGTAAACAAACAACTAACTTAACCAAAAGTTAACTGCTATAGGGCAACTTTGGAACAGTTCTTAAAGCGGTAAAGGTGAACATAGTCTTAAAGTGGTAAATGCGAACACAGTTTTAATGTGGTAAATACGAAAGTCCAAGCGATATATATACAGTCAATTAGGAGAGACTTTCCTGAAGTAACAAATTCCTCGATGGCGTGACGTTACTGCTCATCCCAGCAAAATATGCCTTGTCCGCAGGATTCACGACGAAGGAAATAAAAACGGCTTAAAGGAACTGACCTTTTTCTTGACGAATAACACCGCACAACACTTTCTGCTCTTACAGGCAGAATCTCAGATGCAGGTCAGTATTTCCTGAATAAAGATTCAATAAGTTTGATCCTGAATTAAACCACCGAATTTTACTCGATCCTTCGGGTTCCTATACTTTGATAAAGTCTTCACTCTCCAATACTTAGACTTTAAAATTAAATCAAAGATACATCAAACAGAACTGGCAGCAACTGGTGAAACTGCCAGCAGAACAATCCTGTACCTGACAGTAGAAAGTAAAACTCCACTTTAAAACAAAACTGCGTCATGAGCCAAACACGCAGGAGTTACTGATGAATTGAATGATGACTCAACTCAAAAACTCTTGCATCACAACAGGCTTTCCCGTTTTATACCTGTTGGAACATGTCATCACATGACCGCACACTGGCGGGAAAATTACATCATCCCACCATCACAAGACCATTACATCATGCTCACCAGATACTCAATTACATCATGGTCATAAGACAGCCAAAAGATACCCATGGGATATGTAACAGTATCTACTGTAGTTTTACTTAGTTTATTTAAATTGACTGATAAAATTCCATTATCATCACTTCAGTGCTGTTTAAAATTGACTTGTTTTCTCTTTCTTTACCACTTCTGGTTTGATAATTGGACTTCATTTACCCTGTGTAGGAATGGTGTTAAGATATGATTTATAACTCAAAAGCTTGTTTTATACTAAATCTATATTACACTTCTGTCTTTTGGTCAGTCTCAAAGCTGTTAAGTCCATTTCACTTTCTTTGGTTGCTGCCTGATCTGCAGCATTTTTTCAATGTTTTCTGTTTGTATTTAGGTTTAGAGCATCTGTAATTTTGCTATTTTCAGTTTGCAAGTTTAGTCTCTGCTGCCTGAACTGAACTCAGCCAGAAAAGGATAATTATTCAACAATGCATCGTGGTGAAGAAGTATAAGTTTTGCTATGGCTTGTGCATTTGATAGATAACAATAAGGTATTTTATCTAGTTTGGTGTGTAGATATTGAGCAAGGAAACAATCAGATGTAGTCTTGATGAGGTCTGCAATGCAAGATTTCTCTGATGTGCTTGTCACAGCTGCAGAGTGAATAGTGCTCAGTCACCTGCAGAGGCATTTGTAATGTCAAGTGGGAAAGGCAGCGGATAAAATTGACAAGAGGACCAAAACACTGAAGGTATCAGTGATATAGTGTGAAACAGGCTTTTGAGTTATAATTTTATTCTGTAATTACTTCTAAAGAACGCAAATGAAGTGTATCATGATACATGAAGTGCAAGCCAAATTGAACAAAGGAAATGTGTCTTGAAGTATGGCAGAAAGGGACATTTTCTTATCAACTTCATTTTTAGAAATAAGGTACTTAGTGTATTTATCATATTTTGCTAATACCTTCCCCGTTAGAATAAAATAGGTTCTCTCTGAATTACCCCAAGATATTTTTCTAAAAATGAATTCTTTTCTACTAACTCACCTAAGAATGAATAACACAACATAAATAATATTTAATTAGCTTTTGATCATCTCTGGAGATAACTGTAAGCTACTCTTTGAATACTAAAATATTTGCAGCGCAACCACAATTTTGTCTTGAATTAAAATGTTACAGCACTGAAGTGATTATTTTGAAAAACTGCGCAGAGGACAAAACACAACCAGGCATTTTTGGTTAAATTATATTACAACCTGAAATTATGCTGTACAAAAATAACACGGCTCAAGAACAAATTTCTTTGAAAAAAAGGGAAAAATAAAATAGAAATCTACAGCAGAGGAGAACATATTGTTCATTTTGTCCATGCAGGATGAAAAACACCTTTTCAGATCAATCCCAGTTTCCAATTAACTTACATCTCATTGCACACTCATTTGGGCGCTCTATAATGTGATGCTAATTTTTTCCTTCCTCTACCCTTTCAACCAGTAAGTTTCTGACCCATGCCTCTCTTAATGTGAAAGCATTTAAGCATTTACCTTAACTCCTATCCAATGCATCAATTTATATCATGTTCACAGGTTATTGTCTTTAAATGTGTTGGAATTTATACTGCACATTTCTCAAATTCGGGATTGCCTGAAAATCTTTACAGCCAATGAAGTCTATTAAAAACTCCAACAACACTTGGTCCCTTGAGCAACACACAATCTTCATACAAAGAAAAGACGCTGCACTAGGACTTGAGTTCCTCAAATCTGCTTAGCAAATCGATAAAGTCATGATTAACTTTTAACAATTCAATTTTCCCACTTTTTCCCTATGTTTCATCACTCCCTTGGCAGTCACATCATCACCCCCATCATTCAGGACCATGCCCTCTTCTCATCTCAATGATTCAGGAACAGCTTCTTCCCCTCTCTTACTGTAATTTACAGTTTTTTATTATTATGTATTGCAATATACTGCTGCCTCGTAACAACAAATTTCACGCTACCTTTTATTAATGCATGCAGCTTTGGAATCTGAGAGGAAATCCACATGGTTACAGGGAGAACGAAGAAACTCCTTACAGGCAGTGGTAGGAATTGAACCCCACAAGCTGGCATTGTAAAGCTCTATGTTAGCTACTCAACTACTACACTACTCTGCCAACCATATTTCTCTAGGAAGTATGGATGACCTGCCCCTCCTAACTGAGCAAGTCCCTTCTTCTATAAATGATTGAAATGAACCTTCTGCACAAGCTTTCAGAGGCAAGTATATATTTCATGAAGTTAGGAGAGTGCATGATATTGCATGTGTGGTCCAGCTGATACTATAGGTGTGGTCCAGGGAAAAGTAAGACTTCCTTAATCTTTTATGCCAATTCTGCTTGAATAAAGTTTTCCTAATTGCTTTCTGAACATGAAATGAGGGAGCTGGTCACTGACTTCAGGAAGCAGAATATCCTATCTGAATCAATGGTGTTGCAGTGGATATGGTTGAAAGTTTCTAGTTCCTAGATGTAAATATCACCAGTTTGTCCTCAACAAACCATCTCGATGCAATGATCATTAGCACCTCTTCTTCCTCTGAAAGCTAAGGAAGCTTGGCATGCCCCAATGTCTCTTCATAATCTTTTAGATGTATCATAAAAAAAATCCTCTCAAGATGATATGCATTTGTTCCTTCCAAGACTGAACAAAATATGGCAAAGATCTGCAGATGCAGTCCAGTCTATCATGCAAACCGATCCTATTTCAATTGGCTTTGCCTACACTTACTGTTGACTCAAAAATGCAGCCAACATAACTAAGGACAGCTCTCTCTCTTCTACCCTCTCTCATAAAGCAGAAGGTACAAAGCTTGAGAGCACGAATTGCCAAATTCAATGTCAACTTCTAACTCACGGTTACCAAACTCTTGAATGGACATCCTGTTGACCTGCCTGCACGGTACTTGTAATTTCCTGAAACTGCAGTACTATATTCTTCATTCTATTTTCTTTTTATTACCTCAGTGAAATTTTGAATAACATTGTCTGTCTTCATGGCACACAAAAAAAAACTTTTCAGTATATTATGATATATATGAGAATAGTGTCAAAATGGCTGTTGTGGTGCATCTAGTGTGGTAGTGTAGTGAGTAGTGCTTGTCACTCTCACTTCCAGCTTCCACTACTGGCTAGCAGTCTTGCAAAAAGGAGAGCTAAATATGTAAGTCTCTTCATGCCAGTATATAGCTTCTCCAAGAGCAAGCCTCGTGTAGTGCCTCCTCGTTGGCACTGAACTCTTTTTGGACTCAGACTGAGGATGGGAAGGAGAAGCATTATTTGGTGAGGAGGGCACCTGGAGTATCACTTCCTTCCTTCAGCCATGCTGGGTTGGTGGTGGCCAAGGGCCGATACAGTAGCAGCCAGACCCAGTGCAGCACGACTTCTTTCTGCCACTCAGACAATCACACATTGGAGATGGAGTTGAGCATCTCTCCCAGCCCCTTCCAGTGGGTTCCTTTCTTCTGGGAGGTGCAGTGGACCCATACTGTGGCCACCCGTGTATACCACACTCAGCCAACTCTTCACCCGGGCCAGCACGGGATCGCTCACCTACTCGCTGCTGGTTAATAGTGGGGAGGTCGACCTAGCTGACGGATACCCTCTGAAGTGCTGCTTGCTGCTGGTTCTGCTATGGTGCATCGGGCCACGCCGGGGTGTGCTGCACTGCCATGGGCTGTTACATGACCTGTGGTTATTGTTGCTGCACCCACCTGGTCCACTTTCTGGAGCTGCTCGGCCAGAGACACGGCTTCAGTGCCGAGGCAGAGCTTTTCCCCAGCACATCCACATGGGCTGCCCCCACAGTGGAACAGAAGGTCCAAGCCAATAATGCAGGCTTCCGGACATCAGCTAGCCACACCCCCTGTTCCACTGCGTTTCTCCCCACTGCAATAATCAGCCAACTAATCCCTCTTATTGCTGCACAGTAGCTGGAGACCGTAGCCAGCTGGAGCATCATTGTTCACACAGGCAGGGATGACTGTTCGTATTAGGGTGGATACCTAGACCGATGAAGGTGAAAATTAACCCTACATTCACCAACACATGGCATCTGATGCTCTCCACCATGCGTCCATGTACAAGCCTTGCTCGTTACCCAAACAGTCCATCCGGAGGGGCGACAATGGAGGGATTCTGCTGGAGGTCTCCGGTGGTGCTGCCCACTTGGCGTTTCCCGAAGCTGTGGCACGCTGCTGGTTTGGGGCAGACCCGGGCCAAATGGACTGAGATCACTCTGTGGCACTTGGCGGGGCAGGCACAGTGCTGCTCGGATCTGTCTCATGGGCTCCTTCTTGTCAGTTTCCTTTGTACCCTCGGTGTCTTGATGCCAGGCTCAGCATGTGGGGTGATGCTGGAATGCCTTGCGGGCTAAAACTGCTTCTGCCCACTCTGCCTCTGCCAATGCCTTGGCCAGCAACAGTGGTGATGTCATCAAACATGCTGCCGAAGTTGTTCTGGTGTCAGTGACTTTACAAAGACATGAATAGCAAGCTCTTCCTGGTCTCTGGGAGGAAACCAGGAGTAGCTGTCCTGGGCACACTGGCGGAGATCTGCTGCGTATGCCTGCAGGTTTCCTCGCACACAGTTCTGCCCTCCTTCCTTCGTCCAATGGCCTCTGCCTGAAATGCCACTCCAGTGCCACTAGAAGGACCCTTTCGGAGGCACCTCTCCTTGAAAATGTCTTGTGTAACACAAACACAGCTGAATAATTTTATGACTTTCTGTAGCTTCTTTCAGTCCTGTGCAGTAGCCCCCTCCCCACCATACTAAACAATGATGCAGCCTGTCAGAATGCTCTCTGTGGCACATCTATAGTAACTTCCAACTGTTTTAGTCGACAAGCCAAAGCTCTTCAAACTCCTAATGAAATATAGCTTTTGTCTTGCCGTCTTTATAGCTGCATCAATATGTTCAGACCAGGTTAGTTCCTCAGAGATCTTGACACCCTGGGACTTGAAATTACTCACAGTCTCTACTTCTGATCCTTATATGAGGATCGGTTCATATTCCCTCGTCTTACCCTTTCTAAAGTCCACAATCAGTTCTTTCATCTTATTGACGTTGAGTGTAAGGTTGTCGCTGTGACACCACTCAACTAGCTGGAAAATCTTGCTCCTGTATGCCCTCTCATCTCCATTTGAGATTCTGTCAACAATGGTTATATCAGCAAATTTATAGATGCTATCTGAGCTATACCTAGCCACATAGTCATGGGCATAAAGAGAGGGGTGCAGTGGCCTAAGCACACACCCCTGACATGTGCCAGTGTTGATCATCAGTGAGGAGGAGATATTATCACCAATCTGTACAGATTGGGCTCTTCTGGTTAGGAAGTCGAGGATCCAATTGGAGAGGGAGGTGAAGAGGCCCAGATTCTGTAACTTATTGATCAGGATTGTGGGAACAAACTTTGAGCTATAGTCAATGAAGAGCAACCAGACATAAGTGTTTGTGTTGTCCGGCCCATGTGAAGAGCCACTGAGGTTGTGCCTGCTGTAGATCTATTGTGGCAATAGACAAATTTCAATGGTACAGCTCTTTGCTGAGCCAGGGTTTCATTTTAACTATGACCAACCCTTCAATACATTTCATCACTGTTAGGTGTGAGTGCTCCTGGGCTATAGTCTTAAGAGAGCAAACAGTACTCTTCTTAGGTACGGGTATAATTGTTCCCCTTTTAAAGCAGGTGGGAACTTCCAAAAGAAGATTAGGAATCAAGGACTTGGATTGAGTCAGCAGTGAGAGGTTGAAAATATCCTTGAATACACCCACTAGTTGGTTGGCACAAGTTACCAGGTACTCCACTGGGGGCTGCTGCCTTATGAGGATCCACCCTCCTTAAAGACAGCCTAATATAGGTCTCCAAGACAGCGATCACAGGGTCACCAGGTGCAGCGGGGGATCCTCACAGCTGTAGTTATGTTCTCCCTTTCAAAGCAGGCATAGAAGGATTTGAGTTCATCTGGTAGTGAAGCATCGTTGCCATTCATGCTTCTCAGTTTCACTTTGTAGGAAGTAATGTCTTGCAGACCCTGCCAGAGTTGCCGTGCATCCACTGTCACCTCCAAGCTCACTCAGAATTGTTTCTTTGCCCTTGAAATAGCCCTCCAGAAATCATACCTGATTTTCTTATACAGAGCTGCATCACCAGACTTAAATGCCACAGATCTAGCCCTCAGCAGGCAACAAACCCCCTTCTTCATCCACACCTTTAAGTTTGGGAATGTACAGCAAGTTTCTTCAGATTCCAGGAGCATGTTTATTTAACAGCTGCAGATGTATTTCCGTGACATGGGAAATCTAGTAGCTGAAAGGACACAGGAGCTGCAAGATTCAGAAGGCAAATGCCTTTTACAGCACTGTTAAATAGCCTGGAGAGGCAAAATTTCTCTCCAGCCTCACAAGAGTACAGCAGGTTGAATTTTTTCCCTCCTTTCTGAACTTCAAAACTCCATGTAATAAGAATGAAAATATCTCCAGGTGCCGTAAATCTGAAGTTAAAACAAAAAAAAATGCTGTAAACAGTCAGCGGGTCAGGCTGTATCTGTAGAAAAGGACTAACGTGTTTGAAGTTTGGCGAACAGTCTCCTACTTGAAACATAAGCTTTTTCTGCACAGATCACCTGACCTATGGAGTATTTTCAGCACTCTTTGCTTTCATTTCATGTCATTAATCCCACCAATTGCACCCTCTCTCCTCAACTTCTTTCTCATTACCACATTCCTGTCCACCTACTCACATCTCAGTCTGTCAGTATGGATGCAAAAACGAAGCCAAATAAATGTAAATGAGGTGTTGCCAGTAAATTTAACAGGAAGGTCACATTGCTGGGATTTAAATTTTCCCTCACAAATGCAGATCCATGTCTTGTAAGCATTGTTGCCTTTGCTGTATGCCTACAATCCTCTGAATCATCCTAGTCCCAGTTATACCTTTTTATTTTAATATTGCCTCCTCCACTTCTAGACTTCTACCAGCCAAGAACTGTTATATTTTCCTTAGCTTTTGATATACAGACAATTGTTTAATTTATTCTTTTATTTATTTTCCAAGATTTACAAAGCACCTGACTTTACATGAATATTATGGATTAGTTAAGAGGCAGATCAGAAAATCTGGAGGACCCCTAACTAGAACAGTGAAGGGGAAAAGACACAAGGAGGATTTGAGGAAAATCTTTTTTTAAATCAGACATAGTCAAGATCAGGAATTCATTTCCCCTGGGAATGGTAGAAAAGAAAATCAATAAGAATTTTCAAAAGGTAGTTCAAAGTTAATGTTATTATCAATACACAGATATGTCACCAAATAGAACCCTGAGATTCGTTTTCCTGCATGAGAGAAATGATTCTTAAGGAGTCCATTTAGAATGTGCTGACACAGAAAGAACGTGCAAAGCAACTTGCAGGGCAACGTATAAACCAATTTGCAAAATCAGGATGAAACAATAGCTTGCTGATTAAAGAAGCGATACGGGTAACGGGAAGACATGCTTAACGGTTGAACAATAACGGTGTTAATGCGCTGAGGCTGATAAGTGGGCCAAAGGGGTAATCATATTTGTAATTTTGTAATGAGATTAAAGAAGAATGTAGGGTATAAAAAACTGTGCAAAGTGTAATTCGGCACTCAATCTAGCAGGAGCTGGTTGGGTCCGACTCTGCAGACTCGAAAAATAAAGTTTACCGTTCTGCAAATTGCTGAGACTCAGTGTGTTTCTGACAACGTGGGGGCTCGTCCGGGATCCACACTCCGGCCGCGGTGGACACGAGGAAGGACATCGGAGACGGTGCACCCCGCCGAGTTTGGCGGTCCCTGACTCCTTGCTCGTCGCTCCAGCGCGGCTTGAGCGAGTGATATCCGGACAGCGCAGAGCGGTAAACGGGGAGAAGGGGACAGTACCTGGTACTGGAAGTCCCCAGGACGCACCGGGTAAGTGCCTACTATTATAGTAGAAAGGTGCGGGAATAAGTAAGGACGGAGAAGACCGGGATCGCTACCCGGGGGTCCTCCTGATTAAGTAAGAGCGGAATAAGATGGGAGGGGGTGGCTCTAAAAAGAAAGAGTAAACGGAGAGACCGGGACCATACCCGGGGGTTCCTCCTGATAGCCCCCTCGGTAGAATGTTTGAGAATTGGGGATGTGGAAGACTAAAAGGGAAACAAAAGAAAAAAATGATACAGTACTGTTTAATTTGGTCGAAACAGCCGATAGAAAAACCTGCGGTCTGGTGGCCGCGGCTTGGGTCTGAGGAGGATTGGGTACGACAAGCCTTAAACATTTACGTTAATTCAAAACCAAATGTAAAACCGGAAGAAATTGCTTATGCTTTTTGTTGGGCTCCCTGGCCAGGAGTAACAACAAAGAGTTTTAAATTGGGCATTAAAGGGGAGCGGAAGTGGGACCCACTCGATCATTTACCCCCTCCCTATGTCCAGCCTTCTGCGCCCCTTGCGGGAGCAGAGGGAGAACGTGAAGAAAGTGAAAAAAAAAACAGAAGAAATAGACCCGGAGAGGGAAGAGAGGGATGTTAGGGAAAAAGCAAAAGCAAGGATCGAAACAAGGAGTGTGACAGGAGCAGATAAGAAAAAGAAAGACGAATTAAAAAAGGAAGAGGTACAGCTGTGTCCCCTTCGAGAGGTTCCAATGGGAGGAGAACGGGGAGGAACAGGATTTGTAAACGTCCCTCTGACAAGTACCGAAGTACGAGGATTTAAGAAAGATATGAAAACTTTATTAGAAGATCCAATGGGACTGGCAGAACAGTTGGATCAATTCTTAGGACCTAATGTTTACACTTGGGAAGAAATGCATGCGATTATGGGAACGCTATTTTCTGCACAAGAGAGGCAAATGATACGACAAGCTGCAATATCAATTTGGGGAAGGGAACAGCCGAATGAGTTACCGGGGGACCGGAAATTTCCAGTAAACGACCCACAGTGGGACAAACAAGCAGAAGAGAGAAGACGGCAATATCCCATTGCCATGGAAGGGAGGAGGGGATTACAACCTGTAATTGAGACATTAGTATCAGATGGACTCCTGGAAGAATGTATGTCACCCTTTAATACCCCCATCCTACCGGTCCGAAAGCCCGACGGCACGTATCGAATGGTTCAAGATCTGAGAGGCTTAAATGCGGTAGTCCAAACACGATACCCGGTAGTGCCTAACCCCTATACATTAATGAGCAAAATACCTCCTGAACATGAATGGTTCAGTGTGATAGATCTAAAAGATGCCTTTTGGAGTTGCCCGTTGGAGGAAGGTAGCCGAGATATGTTCGCATTTGAATGGGAAAATCCCTTCACTGGGCGGAAGAAGCAACTCCGGTGGACCGTCTTGCCCCAAGGGTTCACGGAGTCCCCAAACCTATTCGAACAGGTACTGGAGCAAGTATTGGCTGGATTCCATTGTACCGAAAAGAACCAACTATTACAGTATGTCGATGACCTACTACTATCGGGACCAGCAGAGGAGGTAGTGCGAGACGATACTATAAGACTCCTGAATTACCTAGGAGAAAAAGGATTGCGGGTGTCCAAGAAGAAACTGCAATTTGTCGAGAAGGAAATAACATATCTCGGACACAGAGTCAGTAAAGGGCACCGCCAAATAACCCCAGAAAGAATAGCGGGAATAACTAAAATACCGCTTCCCAGGACAAAGAAGGAAATAAGACAATTTCTGGGCTTAGTGGGCTATTGCCGGATTTGGATAGAGAATTATACCCCCCTGGTGAAGTTTATGTACGACAAATTGGCAAAGGAAGACCGGGGAATAATCAGCTGGACCGAAGAAGAAGAACAGAAGTTCAGGAAAATAAAAGGGCAACTAATTCGGGCCCCGGTATTAACACTGCCAGCACTGGAAAAGCCCTTTCAGCTGTATGCAACAAACAATGAAGGAACTGCGTTAGGAGTACTAACCCAAGAAAAAGGAGGAAAGCGGCAACCTGTGGCCTTTTTATCAAAAATGTTAGACCCGGTATCCCGGGGATGGCCGACGTGCATACAAGCCGTAGCGGCAGCAGCCGTACTAGTAGAGGAAGCACGGAAATTAACCTTTGGGGGAAGAATGACGGTGTATACCCCGCACTCCGTTAGCACCCTCTTAGCCCAAAAAGCTCAGCGGTGGTTGACGGACTCTCGCATACTGAAATACGAAACCATTCTGATGGTCGGGGATGATGTAAGCTTTGAAAGGAACAATAGTTGTAACCCGGCACAGTTCTTATACGGGGAATCAACAGGGGAGCCCGACAAACATCAGAAGGCGAGTGGAAGACCCCGGCGGACGGCAAGTACTGAATAAGGAAGTAACTCGTCATATACTGCAACAACTACACCAACAAAGCCATTGGGGAGTGCAAGCTATGTGCGACACTATCCTAAGGGACTATGTTTGTAAAGGGATATTCACACTAGCTCAACAGGAGGTGTGGGGCTGTTACACCTGCCAAAAGGTAAACAAGAAAATGATGCGTGCCACCCATAAGGGGGGACAAACACTAGCCGTCCGACCGTTCCATCGGATCCAAATAGACTTTACGGAACTACCACAAGTTCAGAGATGGAAGTACCTGTTAGTAATTGTGGATCACTTCACTCGGTGGGTGGAAGCATTCCCAACCACTAAAGCGGACGCCCCTACAGTGGCACGGATCCTATTAGAAAATATAGTCCCGAGATATGGAATAATGGGGTCTATTGATTCAGATAGGGGAACACACTTTGCCTCAAAAACACACCAGCTAATCTGTGACGCCTTAGGAATCCAGTGGAAGCTGCACACCCCCTGGCACCCTCAGAGCTCAGAAAGAGTTGAGAGGATGAACAGCACTTTGAAGACGCAATTGACAAAACTGATGATGGAAACCAAGCTACCCTGGACCAAGTGTCTACCCCTGGCCCTACTAAGAATCCGCACGGCTCCTCGAAAAGATATAGGAGTATCCCCTTATGAAATGTTGTTTGGCCTTTCATATTGGAACAAGGTGGAGGGCTATCCTTCCCTGCAAGGGGGAGATGTCTTTGTAAGGGACTATTTACAGGCACTGTCTCGTTCTTTTGCAGAATTGCGCAGGAAGGGGTTACTCGCACAAACCCCACCTCTGGACTTCGCACTCCACCGAACTCAGCCCGGTGACTGGGTCCTGATTAAGACTTGGAAGCCAGAGAAGTTACAGCCGCAGTGGGAAGGCCCATTCCAGGTGCTACTGACCACCGAAGCCGCAGTAAGGACAAAAGAAAAAGGGTGGACCCACGCCGCGAGAATCAAGGGACCCGTAAAGCCCGAAGAAGGTGCAGAATGGACTTGCGTCCAGGGAGAAGACCCGATGGTGCTAAAGCTCAAAAGACGGACAGAATGAACTTTGGGACTGTAATGTATATACTGCTATTGTTGAGAAGCGCTGAAGGGGGATGTGATAAGTGCAGGACGACGGTAAGGGTGGGCATGACGGTTTTTCCAGGGTCCTTTGTATCACACTCGCATGTAAACGAGAAATGTTATGACTACAACAAAAAGGAGGAGTATGTGGAAAGTTTAATCTAACCAACTGCTGCTTAAAGATAGATGACAACGGAAAGGTGGTTCAAAAAAATATCAGATAAAATAAGGAAACTGGCCCACGTGCCGGTACAGACCTTGAAGCCGCTGGGGTATTGGGACTGGCTGGACGGATGGTTGAAAGGAGGCTGGTGGCGAACCGCTTTAGGGGTTATAGGAGGGGGATTGATGGTCCTCCTTCTGCTACCATGTCTGATCCCCTGCTTGCGGGAGCTAGTAGCTCGGGTGGCAAGACAAGTCATGCAACCAGGGGCCCCGGCTGATCCTGTTCAGGTACTCCTACAAAGGGAAATAGAGCTAGAGGAAGAAGCCTATGTAAACCCGTGGCAAAAGCCCAACTGATAGCACATTCTAAAAAGAAAAAGGGTGGATTGAGAGAAATGATTCTTAAGGAGTCCATTTAGAATGTGCTGACACAGAAAGAACGTGCAAAGCAACTTGCAGGGCAACGTATAAACCAATTTGCAAAATCAGGATGAAACAATAGCTTGCTGATTAAAGAAGCGATACGGGTAACGGGAAGACATGCTTAACGGTTGAACAATAACGGTGTTAATGCGCTGAGGCTGATAAGTGGGCCAAAGGGGTAATCATATTTGTAATTTTGTAATGAGATTAAAGAAGAATGTAGGGTATAAAAAACTGTGCAAAGTGTAATTCGGCACTCAATCTAGCAGGAGCTGGTT